>NC_140170.1:62445434-62447934 GCF_963971535.1 Notolepis coatsorum
GGATCCAGTGGCTGAAAAAGACTTTCCATATGGGGCTCTGTGGCGCAACGGTAGCGCGTCTGACTCCAGATCAGAAGGTTGCGTGTTCAAATCACGTCAGGGTAAATTTTTATATTTTGTATCCACTATTTCTCCCCATTTTTCTATTTTTCTCCCATCCCAATTTCGTATTATCCAATTCTTCCCTCCCCTGTCTTGAACGTTGCTAGATTATGCCTCCCACTGGTCAGTTGTAGTGAGGACAGAAGCCTTGCATCACGTGTCCCCTCCGGTACACGAGGAGGCAGCCTGTCGCATCTTTTCCCTGCAGCAGCTCGAACTCTCAGTGGCGAGGAGTAACGCGTGGGAGGCTCATGCTGCCTCCGCTACTTCCTGCTTCCGCCACACCAGCGTCACCAAACCGACCAGTGGCTGAAAAAGGCTTTTGATATGGGGCTCTGTGGAGCAACGGTAGCGCATCTGACTCCAGATCAGAAGGTTGCGTGTTCAAATCACGTCAGGGTCAAGTGTTTTGAAGAGGTTCATTGCTAATGAAAATAAATAATACTTGACATTTGACACTGATCAATCCATGTGATCCAGTGGCTGAACTTAACTTTCCATATTGGGCTCTGTGGCGCAACGGTAGCACGTCTGACTCCAGATCAGAAGGTTGCGTGTTCAAATCACGTCAGGGTCAACGTTTTTGAAGAGGTTCATTGCTAATGAAAATAATTAATACTTGACATTTGACACTGATCTATCCATGGGATCCAGTGGCTGAAAAAGACTTTCCATATGGGGCTCTGTGGCGCAACGGTAGCGCGTCTGACTCCAGATCAGAAGGTTGCGTGTTCAAATCACGTCAGGGTCAATTTTTATATTTTGTATCCACTATTTCTCCCCATTTTTCTATTTTTCTCCCATCCCAATTTCGTATTATCCAATTCTTCCCTCCCCTGTCTTGAACGTTGCTAGATTATGCCTCCCACTGGTCAGTTGTAGTGAGGACAGAAGCCTTGCATCACGTGTCCCCTCCTGTACACGAGGAGGCAGCCTGTCGCATCTTTTCCCTGCAGCAGCTCGAACTCTCAGTGGCGAGGAGTAACGCGTGGGAGGCTCATGCTGCCCCCGCTACTTCCTGCTTCCGCCACACCAGCGTCACCAAACTGACCAGTGGCTGAAAAAGGCTTTTGATAAGGGGCTCTGTGGCGCAACGGTAGCGCATCTGACTCCAGATCAGAAGGTTGCGTGTTCAAATCATGTCAGGGTCAAGTGTTTTGAAGAGGTTCATTGCTAATGAAAATAAATAATACTTGACATTTGACACTGATCAATCCCTGTGATCCAGTGGCTGAACTTGACTTTCCATATTGGGCTCTGTGGCGCAACGGTAGCGCGTCTGACTCCAGATCAGAAGGTTGCGTGTTCAAATCACGTCAGGTCAAAGGTTTTGAAGAGGTTCATTGCTAATGAAAATAATTAATACTTGACATTTGACACTGATCTATCCATGGGATCCAGTGGCTGAAAAATACTTTCCATATGGGGCTCTGTGGCCCAACGGTAGCGCGTCTGACTCCAGATCAGAAGGTTGCGTGTTCAAATCAAGTCAGGGTCAAGTGTTTTGAAGAGGTTCATTGCTAATGAAAATAAAAAATACTTGACATTTGACACTGATCAATCCATGTGATCCAGTGGCTGAACTCAACTTTCCATATTGGGCTCTGTGGCGCAACGGTAGCGCGTCTGACTCCAGATCAGAAGGTTGCGTGTTCAAATCACGTCAGGGTCAAAGGTTTTGAAGAGGTTCATTGCTAATGAAAATAAGTAATACTTGACATTTGACACTGATCTATCCGTGGGATCCAGTGGCTGAAAAAGACTTTCGATATGGGGCTCTGTGGCGCAACGGTAGCCTGTCCGACTCCAGATCAGAAGGTTGCGTGTTCAAATCAAGTCAGGGTCAACGTTTTTGAAGAGGTTCATTGCTAATGAAAATAATTAATACTTGACATTTGACACTGATCTATCCATGGGATCCAGTGGCTGAAAAAGACTTTCCATATGGGGCTCTGTGCCGCAACGGTAGCGCGTCTGACTCCAGATCAGAAGGTTGCGTGTTCAAATCACGTCAGGGTCAATTTTTATATTTTGTATCCACTATTTCTCCCCATTTTTCTATTTTTCTCCCATCCCAATTTCGTATAATCCAATTCTTCCCTCCCCTGTCTTGAACGTTGCTAGATTATGCCTCCCACTGGTCAGTTGTAGTGAGGACAGAAGCCTTCCATCACGTGTCCCCTCCGGTACAGGAGGAGACAGCCTGTCGCATCTTTTCCCTGCAGCAGCTCGAACTCTCAGTGGCGAGGAGTAACGCGTGGGAGGCTCATGCTGCCCCTGCTACTTCCTGCTTCCGCCACACCAGCGTCACCAAACCGACCAGTGGCTGAAAAAGGCTTTTGATATGGGGCTCTGTGGCGCAATGGTAGCGCGTCTGACTCCAGATCAGAAGGTTGCA
>NC_140170.1:62455434-62475434 GCF_963971535.1 Notolepis coatsorum
GGATTCGGGCTCTGTGGTGCAACGGTAGCGCGTCTGACTCCAGATCAGAAGGTTGCGTGTTCAAATCACGTCAGGGTCAACGTTTTTGAAGAGGTTCATTGCTAATGAAAATAATTAATACTTGACATTTGACACTGATCTATCCATGGGATCCAGTGGCTGAAAAAGACTTTCCATATGGGGCTCTGTGGCACAACGGTAGCGTGTCTCACTCCATATCAGAAGGTTGCATGTTCAAATCATGTCAGGTGAAATCTTTATATTTTTTATCCACTATTTCTCCCCAATTTTCTATTTTTCTCCCATCCCAATTTCGTATTATCCAATTCTTCCCTCCCCTGTCTTGAACGTTGCTAGATTATGCCTCCCACTGGTCAGTTGTAGTGAGGACAGAAGCCTTGCATCACGTGTCCCCTCCGGTACACGAGGAGGCAGCCTGTCGCATCTTTTCCCTGCAGCAGCTCGAACTCTCAGTGGCGAGGAGTAACGCGTGGGAGGCTCATGCTGCCCCCGCTACTTCCTGCTTCCGCCACACCAGCGTCACCAAACCGACCAGTGGCTGAAAAAGGCTTTTGATATGGGGCTCTGTGGCGCAACGGTAGCGCATCTGACTCCAGATCAGAAGGTTGCGTGTTCAAATCACGTCAGGGTCAAGTGATTTGAAGAGGTTCATTGCTAATGAAAATAAATAATACTTGACATTTGACACTGATCAATCCATGTGATCCAGTGGCTGAACTTGACTTTCCATATTGGGCTCTGTGGCGCAACGGTAGCGCGTCTGACTCCAGATCAGAAGGTTGTGTGTTCAAATCACGTCAGGGTCAAAGGTTTTGAAGAGGTTCATTGCTAATGAAAATAATTAATACTTGACATTTGACACTGATCTATCCATGGGATCCAGTGGCTGAAAAAGACTTTCCATATGGGGCTCTGTGGCGCAACGGTAGCGCGTCTCACTCCATATCAGAAGGTTGCGTGTTCAAATCACTTCAGGGTAAATCTTTATATTTTGTATCCACTATTTCTCCCCATTTTTCTATTTTTCTCCCATCCCAATTTCCTATTATCCAATTCTTCCCTCCCCTGTCTTGAACGTTGCTAGATTATGCCTCCCACTGGTCAGTTGTAGTGAGGACAGAAGCCTTGCATCACGTGTCCCCTCCGGTACACGAGGAGGCAGCCTGTCGCATCTTTTCCCTGCAGCAGCTTGAACTCTCAGTGGCGAGGAGTAACGCGTGGGAGGCTCATGCTGCCCCCGCTACTTCCTGCTTCCGCCACACCAGCGTCACCAAACCGACCAGTGGCTGAAAAAAGCTTTTGATATGGGGCTCTGTGGCGCAACGGTAGCGCATCTGACTCCAGATCAGAAGGTTGCGTGTTCAAATCACATCAGCGTCAAGTGTTTTGAAGAGGTTCATTGCTAATGAAAATAAATAATACTTGACATTTGACACTGATCAATCCATGTGATCCAGTGGCTGAACTTGACTTTCCATATTGGGCTCTGTGGCGCAACGGTAGCGCGTCTGATTCCAGATCAGAAGGTTGCGTGTTCAAATCACGTCAGGGTCAAAGGTTTTGAAGAGGTTCATTGCTAATGAAAATAATTAATACTTGACATTTGACACTGATCTATCCATGGGATCCAGTGGCTGAAAAATACTTTCCATATGGGGCTCTGTGGCGCAACGGTAGCGCGTCTGACTCCAGATCAGAAGGTTGCATGTTCAAATCACGTCAGGGTCAACGTTTTTGAAGAGGTTCATTGCTAATGAAAATAATTAATACTTGACATTTGACACTGATCTATCCATGGGATCCAGTGGCTGAAAAAGTCTTTCCATATGGGGCTCTGTGGCGCAACGGTAGCGCGTCTCACTCCAGATCAGAAGGTTGCGTGTTCAAATCACGTCAGGGTATATTTTTATATTTTTTATCCACTATTTCTCCCCATTTTTCTATTTTTCTCCCATCCCAATTTCGTATTATCCAATTCTTCCCTCCCCTGTCTTGAACGTTGCTAGATTATGCCTCCCACTGGTCAGTTGTAGTGAGGACAGAAGCCTTGCATCACGTGTCCCCTCCGGTACACGAGGAGGCAGCCTGTCGCATCTTTTCCCTGCAGCAGCTCGAACTCTCAGTGGCGAGGAGTAACGCGTGGGAGGCTCATGCTGCCCCCGCTACTTCCTGCTTCCGCCACACCAGCGTCACCAAACCGACCAGTGGCTGAAAAAGGCTTTTGATATGGGGCTCTGTGGCGCAACGGTAGCGCATCTGACTCCAGATCAGAAGGTTGCGTGTTCAAATCACGTCAGGGTCATGTGTTTTGAAGAGGTTCATTGCTAATGAAAATAAATAATACTTGACATTTGACACTGATCAATCCATGTGATCCAGTGGCTGAACTTGACTTTCCATATTGGGCTCTGTGGTGCAACGGTAGCGCGTCTGACTCCAGATCAGAAGGTTGCCTGTTCAAATCAAGTCAGGGTCAAAGGTTTTGAAGAGGTTCATTGCTAATGAAAATAATTAATACTTGACATTTGACACTGATCTATCCATGGGATCCAGTGGCTGAAAAATACTTTCCATATGGGGCTCTGTGGCGCGACGGTAGCGCGTCTGACTCCAGATCAGAAGGTTGCGTGTTCAAATCACGTCAGGGTCAAGTGTTTTGAAGAGGTTCATTGCTAATGAAAATAAATAATACTTGACATTTGACACTGATCAATCCATGTGATCCAGTGGCTGAACTTGACTTTCCATATTGGGCTCTGTGGCGCAACGGTAGCGTGTCTGACTCCAGATCAGAAGGTTGCGTGTTCAAATCAAGTCAGGGTCAAAGGTTTTGAAGAGGTTCATTGCTAATGAAAATAAGTAATACTTGACATTTGACACTGATCTATCCGTGGGATCCAGTGGCTGAAAAAGACTTTCGATATGGGGCTCTGTGGCGCAACGGTAGCGCGTCTGACTCCAGATCAGAAGGTTGCGTGTTCAAATCACGTCAGGGTCAACGTTTTTGAAGAGGTTCATTGCTAATGAAAATAATTAATACTTGACATTTGACACTGATCTTAAATAAGAACGATATTCCATTTGTTCCATCCAGTTTAATAAAGAAGAAAACAATATACAAATAAGTCTCGGACGACTGCAGGTGTATTTACAAGTAGCGTCTCAACTTCCTGTTCCGGTCGCTGCGCTACTGTGCAGGACCGTCTGTTATAGAGGCGCTGTCTAGATATTCTCTATCTCCCCCAGAGTCTTTAACATACTGTGTAAAGGCTGAGAAATAATAATAAACAAACACACAAAAACGTGGACAAATACCTGTATAACCCACACCCAGGCTATGTGACTATAAATCATGTGTCCATTATGTGACTAGCCCATGGAATAGTCCCTGTGCCAGGCAGGCACTCTGGTCGCCCTGGTGGATCGGCGTAAGTCCGCCCTAGGTGCAGGGGACGACACAGTGGGCCCCGGATCGGCTCCCGGGTCCAAAGGGGCCGGTGGTGACGCCTGAAGGACCGTGTGCGAAGCAGGCGGCGTCCCGCGCCGGGGTTGGCTCGCCAACGTGAGTACCGGTGGCGATGTGGGGGACACAAGGTCGCAGTTGGGGTCAGGCAGACGTGGTGTGACAACGAGTGCTGGTGGTACGGTGACACGGGTCGCCAGGTCGTCGTAAATTGATCGAGGAGGTGGAAGGTTGAACCTGCGCAGGAACCTCCTGTTCCGAAGTGTGACTCTGCCCGAGCCGTCGACCTTGACCACGTATTGGTCATGCTGGCGTACCTCCACAACACTGCCAGTCCTGTCCCATTTGTTGGGGTAGGGCCCTGTCTGGTTCTGTACACGGACCATGTCCCCTACCATGAGTGGCGGGAGGCGTTTTGTGTGCTCTGCCCAGGCATCCGCTGTGCGGATGTGGCGTTTGCGGAGAGCCTCCTCCCTTGCCGTCAGTGTCTCACGCCAGGTCTCGTGTGGTCTGTACTTCCCAGGTACAACCGGGATGAAGTCACGTATCGGGCGGCCGAAGACACACATTGCCGGAGATATTTTCGTGTCAGGGTCAGGTGTGTTACGATATTGCAGGATCGCTCTCTGCACAGCATCTGTGTCAAGCTCCCCCTTTGGGCCGGTGTTGTCAGTGATAAGGCGTTTCATTGTCTTTACCCCAATCTCAGCGCGGCAGTTGCTGTGGGGGAAGGCCACAGATGAGAGGCGGTGGTGTACGCCCCATCTGTATAGAAATGACCTGGTCTCGGTGGAGGTGAACTCTGGGCCCCCGTCTGATGTGAGCTCTTCTGGCGTCCCGTACGTCACGAAGGCCTGACGTAGGTGATTTATGAGGCCGGCGGCGCCCCCCGTCGCCTTCGAGATGATCGGCCAGTTTGAGTACCGGTCCACCGTCACGAGGTAGTGCACGCCCCTGTGCATGAAGAAGTCCGAACACACCGCCTGAAAAGGGTAAACAACTGGGATCGGCGGGGTTGGCGGCGCTCCAGGCTGTGAAGGTGCCATCCGGTGGCAGTGCTCGCAGTTCCTCCGAGTGGCGCTGATGTCAGCCGACATGCCTGGCCAGAACACAGAGGATTCTGTGCGGGCGGTCATCATCGATACGCCCTGGTGGGCAGCGTGTAGGGCGCTCAGCACTTCTCTGCGGAGAGAGAGTGGTATAATCACCCTGTCCTTGTACAAGACCACCCCATCAGTTGATGTGATGTTCTCACGGTACTGGTGGAAGTCACGGATCGTCGTCGGCATCTCGAATTTTGAGTCGGGGATGCCGTCCGTCGCCATTTCCTCCAGGGTGCGCATCTCACCATCGCTGCTGGTGGCCTCCCTGACACGATCCCATGTCACTGACCGCAATGATTCAAGGCCCGCAGCACACCATGCCAGGTCATCCTCCTCAGTGTCGTCATTCCCTGGCTCGGTCTGGCGTAGGAAGGACAGTACATCAGTGTGCGTACTGGGTGGGAGGTGGGCGTTGTCATCTGGAAGGTCCATAAGTGATGGCCGTGTGGTGCCAACCGGCCTACGTGACATGGCGTCCGCCGCCTTGTTCCTCATGCCCGGGTCATGCACGATGCGGAAACGATAACGCAAGGTCTTCTCCTTGAGGTTCCGTAGGCGTGGGTTTGGTATGTCATCGAGCGCCCTGTCTGCAAGGAGTCTCAGCAGCGGCTTATGGTCTACAGCTACAATCAAGTCCTCGCATCCCAACACAAAGTAGCGTGCCTTGTCCAATGCGTCCGCGACCGCAAGAGCCTCGCCCTCTATGGGCGCGTACCTGGACTCCGCCGCATGCGTGAATCTGCTGCCAACCAGGGTTATCTTCCACCCATCAGTGCAGCAGAAGGGTCTGACTGGCATACATCGGCAATGTTTCTGGAATAACCAGAATCCAATGCCCTCCTTGTACATGTTGGCCTGGTTTTGTCAAAAATGCGGACACCACGCTCAATTTCTTCGATGATCACATCCTTTGACTCACGGAATATGTCTTCCAACTCCGCGGACCACTCGAAGCGTTCTCCACTCTTCAGGAGCTTCCGGAATGGCTGCATACGCTTGGCCATACTGAAGGCGTAGGCCACCTGGTTGACCAGCCCGAACCACGACCTGATGTCCGTGACATTACGTGGTTGTGGGAAGTCGTGTATCGCCTCCAGGTAGCGACTGCACGGTCGCACATCAGTCATGGTGATTGTAAAGCCAGCGAAGTCCACCGTGGGTGCGCTAAAAATGAACTTCTCCGGGTTGAGGACTATTCCATTCCGGCCGCATATGTCCAGCCACTGGACCGCCTGGAAGTAGCTCTCCTCAATCGTATCTGACCATAGTAGCGTGTCGTCTATGCACTTAGTTTTGTTGCCTATGTCCGCGACAACCTCGTCATACCGTCGCGAGTAACCGTCCCCCGATGCCATGTACCCCTGCAGGGCCGACAGGTACCGGTAGCGGCCCCATGGGGTTATGAACGTCGTCTTGTGGCGATCGTCCTTGTGTAATGGGACGCTGTGGTAACTATTCCAGGCATCGAACACAGTCTTGAGTTTCCCGTTAGGCACACATCTCGCTTGGTGGAATGGAGATTGGGTGTGGTGGGTCTCGCAGAGTGCATACTTGTTCAGGGCCTGGAAGTCGACAGTGCGTCGCGGTTTGCCTGTCTTCTTCGCGCAGATCACCATGCGATGACACCACGTCACCGGTGTACCGATTGGTACTTCCTCCAACACGCCGAGGCGGACGTCCTGGTCGAGGCCTGCCTTTACCTCCTCTTGCCAGTGTAGGGCCACGGGGATGGGGGTGTGACAGGCAACCGGTGTCGCATCCTCATTAAGCATGAGGCGGAGTGGTGGGCCGGTCATTTTCGGTAATGTCTGGTGGGGGCATGTGTTAAATGTGCTCTGAGCGTACAGTTCTAACAAGTGTCTCCGTAACGCCTTCCTGTTAGCCTCGATCGCCAACATGGGGAGTGTGGTTGGCCTGGTCGGCGGCTCCGCACGCCGCGGGCAGTCACATACTTCTGATGTCGCCAGATTCACCTCCCCGAGTGTTGGGAACTGGGCGGAGATCATTCCCAGGTCCACGCAGGCTGCGCGGGAGAGAAATATGCGGTCTGAGGTGTCCGTCACATACGCGATTTGGCGTGTCTCCAACCTTCGAGCGTCACCACTGTTGCCGGCGAATCTGACTACCGCAGCTCCGAGGATCCGAATTCCCTTATTGTTCGCAGCTTTCATGGTCATGGATACGGGGATGAGGTCCTCTGTGCTTAGGCCCATTTGTTGAGCGACTTTAATGCCGATCAGGCAGCTTTGGCATCCCGTATCGGCCATAGCAGGCAGGGATACTGCACGGGTGCGTTTTAGGAGGTCAAAACCCAGAGCCTTGTAATCCTCGTGCTCGGTGGTGAGAGTGAGGTTGACGTATGGCTGCGGGCTGGACGCACGCTTCATCCACTTGTCGCACATATCATCGTACAGGTGGTGAGCGAGGGGAAGCGTGCGTAACTCGCCATCTGTGCTGATTGTGCATAGCTCAACGAATGCTGCTGTCTGCTCGTCACACGTCCAGTCTGTCTCTCCGGGTGGGGGCCTAGTCGATCGGCCACCCAGGCAGGCCCTCTCGAGGTGATTCTGGCGGCCACACTTCCGACACTTTTTACCGTATGCTGGGCACTCGGCACGTCTGGCGTGCCACTGGGGTGTTTTGCCGTGGCCCACCTCGCCGCAGTGGATGCATACCCCTTCGGGCTTGGCCTTTGGTTTCTCTAGCCTGGCTCCTCCTCTGGCGCGGGTGTCCTGTTGTCTCACCCGCCTGTACGAACTGCTGACCGTGTCCGCGCTCTGAGGGTCAAGCAGGCGCGATGTCGAGCGCTTTCCAGACTCCTTAGCCTCGATATACTCGATCATGTCCTTTAGTGGCATGTTCTGGTTCTTCTCACCGAGCAGGTCGAGCTGTATTTCCGAATCTGCAATGCCACGGGCAATCACGTCACGTAGGATCTCTTCCGTGAAGTCGTTGACTTGGTCGCACCCTGTCCTAATGCATTTCATCTGGTACTTGCACGTGTCCGCCTGCCCCTTGATGCGGGCGTGGAACGACCGGATGGGCTCTTCATAACCCTGCCGCATGTTAGACAGGGCTGCCCGAGCTACCATGGTGTTCTCTGCGCGAACGGCGAGTGCCTTCATGGCAGCGAGGACGTCCTCCTCGTCGTTGCCCGCTAGGCTCCTGCCTGCCGCGCGTGTGAGGTCCTTCCTCAGATCCTCCTCGCAGCACTCCAGTAGCTGTGAAACTATGTCGGGCCCGACCAGCTTGGTGCCTGTTTTATACTCACCCCAGCGGGTTACGAAGTATGACCAGGCCTCAGCTGTTCCGGCCAGTGCTATGGAGGGACGCTTTAGCTTCTCCATTTTAGCATTTGCGCCCGGCGCCCAGGGGGCTGCGCCTGCGACATGTATAGTGGCGTGTACACTTAACATGGCCGCCACCACGGCCGCCGCTACATGCTCAGCTACATAGTCACAATCCTCAATAGGGCACTCTGCATTTATAAGCACCATTGTCAGTTATTTGGATGAATAATTAATAGCTTGCTTCCAATGTATAAAAATTACTTCAGACTACAGCTGTAGCTCCCTTTTGGCATATTCCGTTGGAACTAATAATAAAAGTCCACTATAATCCAATGAAAGCAAAAAAAAATCCATACCAATTGTCGACGTTAACAGTGTCCTGGTCCTTTAAGTCGACAAGGTGCCGTGTTGTTTGCCGACGGCTCCGTCGACTATCCGACTTTCTCCGGTCTGTTTGCGCACCTCGTCGTCCTCCTCTGATCCACAGTCCACTGATCATATCCGTTGGACTACATCCAGATATTTGTATATAAATAAGAACGATATTCCATTTGTTCCATCCAGTTTAATAAAGAAGAAAACAATATACAAATAAGTCTCGGACGACTGCAGGTGTATTTACAAGTAGCGTCTCAACTTCCTGTTCCGATCGCTGCGCTATTGTGCAGGACCGTCTGTTATAGAGGCGCTGACTAGATATTCTCTAGATCTATCCATGGGATCCAGTGGCTGAAAAATACTTTGCATATGGGGCTCTGTGGCGCAACGGTAGCGCGTCTCACTCCAGATCAGAAGGTTGCGTGTTCAAATCACGTCATGGTAAATTTTTATATTTTTTATCCACTATTTCTCCCCATTTTTCTATTTTTCTCCCATCCCAATTTCGTATTATCCAATTCTTCCCTCCCCTGTCTTGAACGTTGCTAGATTATGCCTCCCACTGGTCAGTTGTAGTGAGGACAGAAGCCTTGCATCACGTGTCCCCTCCGGTACACGAGGAGGCAGCCTGTCGCATCTTTTCCCTGCAGCAGCTCGAACTCTCAGTGGCGAGGAGTAACGCGTGGGAGGCTCATGCTGCCCCCGCTACTTCCTGCTTCCGCCACACCAGCGTCACCAAACCGACCAGTGGCTGAAAAAGGCTTTTGATATGGGGCTCTGTGGCGCAACGGTAGCACATCTGACACCAGATCAGAAGGTTGCATGTTCAAATCACGTCAGGGTCAAGTGTTTTGAAGAGGTTCATTGCTAATGAAAATAAATAATACTTGACATTTGACACTGATCAATCCATGTGATCCAGTGGCTGAACTTGACTTTCCATATTGGGCTCTGTGGCGCAACGGTAGCGCGTCTGACTCCAGATCAGAAGGTTGCGTGTTCAAATCACGTCAGGGTCAATGGTTTTGAAGAGGTTCATTGCTAATGAAAATAATTAATACTTGACATTTGACACTGATCTATCCATGGGATCCAGTGGCTGAAAAATACTTTCCATATGGGGCTCTGTGGCGCAACGGTAGCGCGTCTGACTCCAGATCAGAAGGTTATGTGTTCAAATCACGTCAGGGTCATGTGTTTTGAAGAGGTTCATTGCTAATGAAAATAAATAATACTTGACATTTGACACTGATCAATCCATGTGATACAGTGGCTGAACTTGACTTTCCATATTGGGCTCTGTGGCGCAACGGTAGCGTGTCTGACTCCAGATCAGAAGGTTGCGTGTTCAAATCACGTCAGGGTCAAAGGTTTTGAAGAGGTTCATTGCTAATGAAAATAAGTAATACTTGACATTTGACACTGATCTATCCGTGGGATCCAGTGGCTGAAAAAGACTTTCGATATGGGGCTCTGTGGCGCAACGGTAGCGCGTCTGACTCCAGATCAGAAGGTTGCGTGTTCAAATCACGTCAGGGTCAACGTTTTTGAAGAGGTTCATTGCTAATGAAAATAATTAATACTTGACATTTGACACTGATCTATCCATGGGATCCAGTGGCTGAAAAAGACTTTCCATATGGGGCTCTGTGGCGCAACGGTAGCGCGTCTCACTCCAGATCAGAAGGTTGCGTGTTCAAATCACGTCAGGGTAAATTTTTATATTTTTTATCCACTATTTCTCCCCATTTTTATATTTTTCTCCCATCACAATTTCGTATTATCCAATTCTTCCCTCCCCTGTCTTGAACGTTGCTAGATTATGCCTCCCACTGGTCAGTTGTAGTGAGGACAGAAGCCTTGCATCACGTGTCCCCTCCGGTACACGAGGAGGCAGCCTGTCGCATCTTTTCCCTGCAGCAGCTCGAACTCTCAGTGGCGAGGAGTAACGCGTGGGAGGCTCATGCTGCCCCCGCTACTTCCTGCTTCCGCCACACCAGCGTCACCAAACCGACCAGTGGCTGAAAAAGGCTTTTGATATGGGGCTCTGAAGGCGCAACGGTAGCGCATCTGACTCCAGATCAGAAGGTTGCGTGTTCAAATCACGTCAGGGTCAAGTGTTTTGAAGAGGTTCATTGCTAATGAAAATAAATAATACTTGACATTTGACACTGATCAATCCATGTGATCCAGTGGCTGAACTTGAATTTCCATGTTGGGCTCTGTGGCGCAACGGTAGCGCGTCTGACTCCAGATCAGTAGGTTGCGTGTTCAAATCACGTCATGGTCAATGGTTTTGAAGAGGTTCATTGCTAATGAAAATAATTAATACTTGACATTTGACACTGATCTATCCATGGGATCCAGTGGCTGAAAAATGCTTTCCATATCGGGCTCTGTGGCGCAACGGTAGCGTGTCTGACTCCAGATCAGAAGGTTGTGTGTTCAAATCACGTCAGGGTCAAGTGTTTTGAAGAGGTTCATTGCTAATGAAAATAAATAATACTTGACATTTGACACTGATCAATCCATGTGATCCAGTGGCTGAACTTGACTTTCCATATTGGGCTCTGTGGCGCAACGGTAGCGCGTCTGACTCCAGATCAGAAGGTTGCGTGTTCAAATCACGTCAGGGTCAAAGCTTTTGAAGAGGTTCATTGCTAATGAAAATAAGTAATACTTGACATTTGACACTGATCTATCCATGGGATCCAGTGGCTGAAAAAGACTTTCGATATGGGGCTCTGTGGCGCAACGGTAGCGCGTCTGACTCCAGATCAGAAGGTTGCGTGTTCAAATCACGTCAGGGTCAACGTTTTTGAAGAGGTTCATTGCTAATGAAAATAATTAATACTTGACATTTGACACTGATCTATCCATGGGATCCAGTGGCTGAAAAAGACTTTCCATATGGGGCTCTGTGGCGCAACGGTAGCACGTCTCACTCCAGATCAGAAGGTTGCGTGTTCAAATCACGTCAGGGTACATTTTTATATTTTTTATTCACTATTTCTTCCCATTTTTCAATTTTTCTCCCATCTCAATTTCGTATTATCCAATTCTTCCCTCCCCTGTCTTGAACGTTGCTAGATTATGCCTCCCACTGGTCAGTTGTAGTGAGGACAGAAGCCTTGCATCACGTGTCCCCTCCGGTACACGAGGAGGCAGCCTGTTGCATCTTTTCCCTGCAGCAGCTCGAACTCTCAGTGGCGAGGAGTAACGCGTGGGAGGCTCATGCTGCCCCCGCTACTTCCTGCTTCCGCCACACCAGCGTCACCAAACCGACCAGTGGCTGAAAAAGGCTTTTGATATGGGGCTCTGTGGCGCAACGGTAGCGCATCTGACTCCAGATCAGAAGGTTGCGTGTTCAAATCACGTCAGGGTCAAGTGTTTTGAAGAGGTTCATTGCTAATGAAAATACGTAATACTTGACATTTGACACTGATCTATCCATGGGATCCAGTGGCTGAAAAATACTTTCCATATGGGGCTCTGTGGCGCAACGGTAGCACGTCTGACTCCAGATCAGAAGGTTGCGTGTTCAAATCACGTCAGGGTCAAGTGTTTTGAAGAGGTTCATTGCTAATGAAAATAAATAATACTTGACATTTGACACTGATCAATCCATGTGATCCAGTGGCTGAACTTGACTTTCCATATTGGGCTCTGTGGCGCAACGGTAGCGCGTCTGACTCCAGATCAGAAGGTTGCGTGTTCAAATCACGTCAGGGTCAAAGGTTTTGAAGAGGTTCATTGCTAATGAAAATAAATAATACTTGACATTTGACACTGATCAATCCATGTGATCCAGTGGCTGAACTTGTCTTTCCATATTGGGCTCTGTGGCGCAACGGTAGCGCGTCTGACTCCAGATCAGAAGGTTGCGTGTTCAAATCACGTCAGGGTCAAGTGTTTTGAAGAGGTTCATTGCTAATGAAAATAAATAATACTTGACATTTGACACTGATCAATCCATGTGATCCAGTGGCTGAACTTGTCTTTCCATATTGGGCTCTGTGGCGCAACGGTAGCGCGTCTGACTCCAGATCAGAACGTTGCGTGTTCAAATCACGTCAGGGTCAAAGGTTATGAAGAGGTTCATTGCTACAAAAGAGATGATTGTGGACTTCAGGTGGTCGGGGGTCAAGGACTACAGCCCCCTCAGCATCGACGGGGCACCGGTTGAGAGAGTGAACAGTTTCAAGTACCTCGGAGCCCACATATCCGAGGACTTGACATGGACCACACACATTGACAGTGTTGTGAAGAAGGCACGACAACGCCTCTACTTCCTCAGGCGCCTAAGGAAGTTCCAAGTCAGTCAGAAGATCCTTAGGAACTTCTACTCATGTACAATAGAGAGCATCCTGACCGGCAACATCACCTCCTGGTTTGGGAATAGCACTGCACAAGACCGTAGCAGACTACAAAGAGTGACACGTTCAGCCGAACGCACAATTGGAGGGGGGCTTCCCACCCTCCAGAACATTTACAACAAGCGGTGCAAGGGGAAGGCTAAGAGAATTATTAAGGACTCGAGCCACCCGAACAACTGCCTCTTTGAACTGCTGCGGTCAGGCAAGCGATACCGGAGTCTTAAGGCGAGCACAGAAAGACTCAGAAGAAGCTTCTATCCCCAGGCCATCAGGCTGCTAAACGAACAATAATCACTATGCAACAACCATCAAATGCACACAGCACACACACCCACACGCACACACTCACTCAAACAAACAACACACTGCAGCACCCACTCTCCACACTTTAGATCACACAAACACACTTACACTTTATATTTATTGATAAAGGATTTGCACTACAACTCGTACACCTACTGTGAATTGTACCTAAATTGCACCTCGTCCCATTTCTCCATTTCTGCCTTGCACTATATAGTATTGTATATTAGTACACTGCACAGTATTGTATATTGTATGGTAACTACGTCTATTCTGCATCGAACATTGTACATATGTCTAAACTGAACACTGTGACCTCATTTTTTTTACTTCTAATTTTACTATGTTATTTTATTTCATACTTATCTTGTCTTGCACAGTCTCTGGAGCGCAACAGTAAGAAGCATTTTGTATAAAAGTATTCTGTACTTCTGTATGACAACTATTAAAGAAACTTGAAACTTGAAGTAATACTTGACATTTGACACTGATCTATCCATGTGATCCAGTGGCTGAAAAAGACTTTCCATATGGGGCTCTGTGGCGCAACGGTAGCGCGTCCGACTCCAGATCAGAAGGTTGCGTGTTCAAATCACGTCAGGGTCAACGTTTTTGAAGAGGTTCATTGCTAATGAAAATAATTAATACTTGACATTTGACACTGATCTATCCATGGGATCCAGTGGCTGAAAAAGTCTTTCCATATGGGGCTCTGTGGCGCAACCGTAGCGCGTCTGACTCCAGATCAGAAGGTTGCGTGTTCAAATCACGTCAGGGTCAATGTTTTTGAAGAGGTTCATTGCTAATGAAAATAAGTAATACTTGACATTTGACACTGATCTATCCGTGGGTTCCAGTGGCTGAAAAAGACTTTCGATATGGGGCTCTGTGGCGCAACGGTAGCGCGTCTGACTCCAGATCAGAAGGTTGCGTGTTCAAATCACGTCAGGGTCAATGTTTTTGAAGAGGTTCATTGCTAATGAAAATAATTAATACTTGACATTTGACACTGATCTATCCATGGGATCCAGTGGCTGAAAAAGACTTTCCATATGGGGCTCTGTGGCGCAACTGTAGCGTGTCTCACTCCAGATCAGAAGGTTGCGTGTTCAAATCACGTCAGGGTAAATTTTTATATTTTTTATCCACTATTTCTCCCCATTTTTCTATTTTTCTCCCATCCCAATTTCGTATTATCCAATTCTTCCCTCCCCTGTCTTGAACGTTGCTAGATTATGCCTCCCACTGGTCAGTTGTAGTGAGGACAGAAGCCTTGCATCACGTGTCCCCTCCGGTACACGAGGAGGCAGCGTGTCGCATCTTTTCCCTGCAGCAGCTCGAACTCTCAGTGGCGAGGAGTAACGCGTGGGAGGCTCATGCTGCCCCCGCTACTTCCTGCTTCCGCCACACCAGCGTCACCAAACCGACCAGTGGCTGAAAAAGGCTTTTGATATGGGGCTCTGTGGCGCAACGGTAGCGCATCTGACTCCAGATCAGAAGGTTGCGTGTTCAAATCACGTCAGGGTCAAGTGTTTTGAAGAGGTTCATTGCTAATGAAAATAAATAATACTTGACATTTGACACTGATCAATCCATGTGATCCAGTGGCTGAACTTGACTTTCCATATTGGGCTCTGTGGCGCAACGGTAGCGCGTCTGACTCCAGATCAGAAGGTTGTGTGTTCAAATCACGTCAGGGTCAATGGTTTTGAAGAGGTTCATTGCTAATGAAAATAATTAATACTTGACATTTGACACTGATCTATCCATGGGATCCAGTGGCTGAAAAATACTTTCCATATGGGGCTCTGTGGCGCAACGGTAGCGCGTCTGACTCCAGATCAGAAGGTTGTGTGTTCAAATCACGTCAGGGTCAAGTGTTTTGAAGAGGTTCATTGCTAATGAAAATAAATAATACTTGACATTTGACACTGATCAATCCATGTGATCCAGTGGCTGAACTTGACTTTCCATATTGGGCTCTGTGGCGCAACGGTAGCGCGTCTGACTCCAGATCAGAAGGTTGCGTGTTCAAATCATGTCAGGGTCAAAGGTTTTGAAGAGGTTCATTGCTAATGAAAATAAGTAATACTTGACATTTGACACTGATCTATCCGTGGGATCCAGTGGCTGAAAATTACTTTAGATATGGGGCTCTGTGGCGCAACAGTAGCGCGTCTGACTCCAGATCAGAAGGTTGCGTGTTCAAATCACGTCAGGGTCAAAGGTTTTGAAGAGGTTCATTGCTACAAAAGAGATGATTGTGGACTTCAGGTGGTCGGGGGTCAAGGACTACAGCCCCCTCAGCATCAACGGGGCACCGGTTGAGAGAGTGAACAGTTTCAAGTACCTCGGAGCCCACATATCCGAGGACTTGACATGGACCACACACATTGACAGTGTTGTGAAGAAGGCACGACAACGCCTCTACTTCCTCAGGCGCCTAAGGAAGTTCCAAGTCAGTCAGAAGATCCTTAGGAACTTCTACTCATGTACAATAGAGAGCATCCTGACCGGCAACATCACCTCCTGGTTTGGGAATAGCACTGCACAAGACCGTAGCAGACTACAAAGAGTGACACGTTCAGCCGAACGCACAATTGGAGGGGGGCTTCCCACCCTCCAGAACATTTACAACAAGCGGTGCAAGGGGAAGGCTAAGAGAATTATTAAGGACTCGAGCCACCCGAACAACTGCCTCTTTGAACTGCTGCGTTCAGGCAAGCGATACCGGAGTCTTAAGGCGAGCACAGAAAGACTCAGAAGAAGCTTCTATCCCCAGGCCATCAGGCTGCTAAACGAACAATAATCACTATGCAACAACCATCAAATGCACACAGCACACACACCCACACGCACACACTCACTCAAACAAACAACACACTGCAGCACCCACTCTCCACACTTTAGATCACACAAACACACTTACACTTTATATTTATTGATAAAGGATTTGCACTACAACTCGTACACCTACTGTGAATTGTACCTAAATTGCACCTCGTCCCATTTCTCCATTTCTGCCTTGCACTATATAGTATTGTATATTAGTACACTGCACAGTATTGTATATTGTATGGTAACTACGTCTATTCTGCATCGAACATTGTACATATGTCTAAACTGAACACTGTGACCTCATTTTTTTTACTTCTAATTTTACTATGTTATTTTATTTCATACTTATCTTGTCTTGCACAGTCTCTGGAGCGCAACAGTAAGAAGCATTTTGTATAAAAGTATTCTGTACTTCTGTATGACAACTATTAAAGAAACTTGAAACTTGAAGTAATACTTGACATTTGACACTGATCTATCCATGTGATCCAGTGGCTGAAAAAGACTTTCCATATGGGGCTCTGTGGCGCAACGGTAGCGCGTCTGACTCCAGATCAGAAGGTTGAGAGTTCAAATCACGTCAGGGTCAACATTTTTGAAGAGGTTCATTGCTAATGAAAATAATTAATACTTGACATTTGACACTGATCTATCCATGGGATCCAGTGGCTGAAAAAGACTTTCCATATGGGGCTCTGTGGCGCAACGGTAGCGTGTCAGACTCCAGATCAGAAGGTTGCGTGTTCAAATCACGTCAGGGTCAACGTTTTTGAAGAGGTTCATTGCTAATGAAAATAAGTAATACTTGACATTTGACACTGATCTATCCGTGGGATCCAGTGGCTGAAAAAGACTTTCGATATGGGGCTCTGTGGCGCAACGGTAGCGCGTCTGACTCCAGATCAGAAGGTTGCGTGTTCAAATCACGTCAGGGTCAACGTTTTTGAAGAGGTTCATTGCTAATGAAAATAATTAATACTTGACATTTGACACTGATCTATCCATGGGATCCAGTGGCTGAAAAAGACTTTCCATATGGGGCTCTGTGGCGCAACTGTAGCGCGTCTCACTCCAGATCAGAAGGTTGCGTGTTCAAATCACGTCAGGGTAAATTTTTATATTTTGTATCCACTATTTCTCCCCATTTTTCAATTTTTCTCCCATCCCAATTTCGTATTATCCAATTCTTCCCTCCCCTGTCTTGAACGTTGCTAGATTATGCCTCCCACTGGTCAGTTGTAGTGAGGACAGAAGCCTTGCATCACGTGTCCCCTCCGGTACACGAGGAGGCAGCCTGTCGCATCTTTTCCCTGCAGCAGCTCGAACTCTCAGTGGCGAGGAGTAACGCGTGGGAGGCTCATGCTGCCCCCGCTACTTCCTGCTTCCGCCACACCAGCGTCACCAAACCGACCAGTGGCTGAAAAAGGCTTTTGATATGGGGCTCTGTGGCGCAACGGTAGCGCATCTGACTCTAGATCAGAAGGTTGCGTGTTCAAATCACGTCAGGGTCAAGTGTTTTGAAGAGGTTCATTGCTAATGAAAATAAATAATACTTGACATTTGACACTGATCAATCCATGTGATCCAGTGGCTGAACTTGACTTTCCATATTGGGCTCTGTGGCGCAACGGTAGCGCGTCTGACTCCAGATCAGAAGGTTACGTGTTCAAATCACGTCAGGGTCAAAGGTTTTGAAGAGGTTCATTGCTAATGAAAATAAGTAATACTTGACATTTGACACTGATCTATCCGTGGGATCCAGTGGCTGAAAAAGACTTTCGATATGGGGCTCTGTGGCGCAACGGTAGCGCGTCTGACTCCAGATCAGAAGGTTGCGTGTTCAAATCACGTCAGGGTCAACGTTTTTGAAGAGGTTCATTGCTAATGAAAATAATTAATACTTGACATTTGACACTGATCTATCCATGGGATCCAGTGGCTGAAAAAGACTTTGCATATGGGGCTCTGTGGCGCAACGGTAGCGCGTCTGACTCCAGATCAGAACGTTGCCTGTTCAAATCACGTTAGGGTCAATGTTTTTGAAGAGGTTCATTGCTAATGAAAATAATTAATACTTGACATTTGACACTGATCTATCCATGGGATCCAGTGGCTGAAAAAGGCTTTCGATATGGGGCTCTTTGGCGCAACGGTAGCGCGTCTCACTCCAGATCAGAAGGTTGCGTGTTCAAATCACGTCAGGGTAAATTTTTATATTTTTTATCCACTATTTCTCCCCATTTTTATATTTTTCTCCCATCCCAATTTCGTATTATCCAATTCTTCCCTCCCCTGTCTTGAACGTTGCTAGATTATGCCTCCCACTGGTCAGTTGTAGTGAGGACAGAAGCCTTGCATCACGTGTCCCCTCCGGTACACGAGGAGGCAGCCTGTCGCATCTTTTCCCTGCAGCAGCTCGAACTCTCAGTGGCGAGGAGTAACGCGTGGGAGGCTCATGCTGCCCCCGCTACTTCCTGCTTCCGCCACACCAGCGTCACCAAACCGACCAGTGGCTGAAAAAAGGCTTTTGATATGGGGCTCTGTGGCGCAACGGTAGCGCATCTGACTCCAGATCAGAAGGTTGCGTGTTCAAATCACGTCAGGGTCAAGTGTTTTGAAGAGGTTCATTGCTAATGAAAATAAATAATACTTGACATTTGACACTGATCAATCCATGTGATCCAGTGGCTGAACTTGACATTCCATATTGGGCTCTGTGGCGCAACGGTAGCGCGTCTGACTCCAGATCAGAAGGTTGCGTGTTCAAATCATGTCAGGGTCAATGGTTTTGAAGAGGTTCATTGCTAATGAAAATAATTAATACTTGACATTTGACACTGATCTATCCATGGGATCCAGTGGCTGAAAAATACTTTCCATATGGGGCTCTGTGGCGCAACGGTAGCGCGTCTGACTCCAGATCAGAAGGTTGTGTGTTCAAATCATGTCAGGGTGAAGTGTTTTGAAGAGGTTCATTGCTAATGAAAATAAATAATACTTGACATTTGACACTGATCAATCCATGTGATCCAGTGGCTGAACTTGACTTTCCATATTGGGCTCTGTGGCGCAACGGTAGCGCGTCTGACTCCAGATCAGAAGGTTGCGTGTTCAAATCACGTCAGGGTCAAAGGTTTTGAAGAGGTTCATTGCTAATGAAAATAAGTAATACTTGACATTTGACACTGATCTATCCATGGGATCCAGTGGCTGAAAAAGACTTTGGATATGGGGCTCTGTGGTGCAACGGTAGCGCGTCTGACTCCAGATCAGAAGGTTGCCTGTTCAAATCACGTCAGGGTCAACGTTTTTGAAGAGGTTCATTGCTAATGAAAATAATTAATACTTGACATTTGACACTGATCTATCCATGGGATCCAGTGGCTGAAAAAGGCTTTCGATATGGGGCTCTTTGGCGCAACGGTAGCGCGTCTCACTCCAGATCAGAAGGTTGCGTGTTCAAATCACGTCAGGGTAAATTTTTATATTTTTTATCCACTATTTCTCCCAATTTTTATATTTTTCTCCCATCCCAATTTCGTATTATCCAATTCTTCCCTCCCCTGTCTTGAACGTTGCTAGATTATGCCTCCCACTGGTCAGTTGTAGTGAGGACAGAAGCCTTGCATCACGTGTCCCCTCCGGTACACGAGGAGGCAGCCTGTCGCATCTTTTCCCTGCAGCAGCTCGAACTCTCAGTGGCGAGGAGTAACGCGTGGGAGGCTCATGCTGCCCCCGCTACTTCCTGCTTCCGCCACACCAGCGTCACCAAACCGACCAGTGGCTGAAAAAAGGCTTTTGATATGGGGCTCTGTGGCGCAACGGTAGCGCATCTGACTCCAGATCAGAAGGTTGCGCGTTCAAATCACGTCAGGGTCAAGTGTTTTGAAGAGGTTCATTGCTAATGAAAATAAATAATACTTGACATTTGACACTGATCAATCCATGTGATCCAGTGGCTGAACTTGACATTCCATATTGGGCTCTGTGGCGCAACGGTAGCGCGTCTGACTCCAGATCAGAAGGTTGCGTGTTCAAATCATGTCAGGGTCAATGGTTTTGAAGAGGTTCATTGCTAATGAAAATAATTAATACTTGACATTTGACACTGATCTATCCATGGGATCCAGTGGCTGAAAAATACTTTCCATATGGGGCTCTGTGGCGCAACGGTAGCGCGTCTGACTCCAGATCAGAAGGTTGTGTGTTCAAATCATGTCAGGGTGAA
>NC_140170.1:62485434-62490434 GCF_963971535.1 Notolepis coatsorum
GTCAAGTGTTTTGAAGAGGTTCATTGCTAATGAAAATAAATAATACTTGACATTTGATACTGATCAATCCATGTGATCCAGTGGCTGAACTTGACTTTCCATATTGGGCTCTGTGGCGCAACGGTAGCGCGTCTGACTCCAGATCAGAAGGTTGCGTGTTCAAATCACGTCAGGGTCAAAGGTTTTGAAGAGGTTCATTGCTAATGAAAATAAAAGTAATACTTGACATTTGACACTGATCTATCCGTGGGATCCAGTGGCTGAAAAATACTTTCGATATGGGGCTCTGTGGCGCAACGGTAGCGCGTCTGACTCCAGATCAGAAGGTTGCGTGTTCAAATCATGTCAGGGTCAAGTGTTTTGAAGAGGTTCATTGCTAATGAAAATAAATAATACTTGACATTTGACACTGATCAATCTATGTGATCCAGTGGCTGAACTTGACTTTGCATATTGGGCTCTGTGGTGCAACGGTAGCGTGTCTGACTCCAGATCAGAAGGTTGCGTGTTCAAATCACATCAGGGTCAAAGGTTTTGAAGAGGTTCATTGCTAATGAAAATAAGTAATACTTGACATTTGACACTGATCTATCCATGTGATCCAGTGGCTGAAAAAGACTTTCCATATGGGGCTCTGTGGCGCAACGGTAGCGCGTCTGACTCCAGATCAGAAGGTTGCGTGTTCAAATCACGTCAGGGTCAATGTTTTTGAAGAGGTTCATTGCTAATGAAAATAATTAATACTTGACATTTGACACTGATCTATCCATGGGATCCAGTGGCTGAAAAAGTCTTTCCATATGGGGCTCTGTGGCGCAACGGTAGCGCGTCTGACTCCAGATCAGAAGGTTGCGTGTTCAAATCACGTCAGGGTCAACGTTTTTGAAGAGGTTCATTGCTAATGAAAATATTTAATACTTGACATTTGACACTGATCTATCCATGGGATCCAGTGGCTGAAAAAGACTTTCCATATGGGGCTCTGTGGCGCAACGGTAGAGCGTCTGACTCCAGATCAGAAGGTTGCGTGTTCAAATCACGTCAGGGTCAAAGGTTTTTAAGAGGTTCATTGCTAATGAAAATAATTAATACTTGACATTTGACACTGATCTATCCATGGGATCCAGTGGCTGAAAAATACTTTGCATATGGGGCTCTGTGGCGCAACGGTAGCGCGTCTGACTCCAGATCAGAAGGTTGCGTGTTCAAATCACGTCAGGGTCAAGTGTTTTGAAGAGGTTCATTGCTAATGAAAATAAATAATACTTGACATTTGACACTGATCAATCCATGTGATCCAGTGGCTGAACTTGACTTTCCATATTGGGCTCTGTGGTGCAACGGTAGCGCGTCTGACTCCACATCAGAAGGTTGTGTGTTCAAATCACGTCAGGGTCAAAGGTTTTGAAGAGGTTCATTGCTAATGAAAATAAGTAATACTTGACATTTGACACTGATCTATCCATGTGATCCAGTGGCTGAAAAAGACTTTCCATATGGGGCTCTGTGGCGCAACGGTAGCGCGTCTGACTCCAGATCAGAAGGTTGCGTGTTCAAATCACGTCAGGGTCAACGTTTTTGAAGAGGTTCATTGCTAATGAAAATAATTAATACTTGACATTTGACACTGATCTATCCATGGGATCCAGTGGCTGAAAAAGACTTTCCATATGGGGCTCTGTGGCGCAACGGTAGCGCGTCTGACTCCAGATCAGAAGGTTGCGTGTTCAAATCACGTCAGGGTCAAGTGTTTTGAAGAGGTTCATTGCTAATGAAAATAAATAATACTTGACATTTGACACTGATCAATCTATGTGATCAAGTGGCTGAACTTGACTTTGCATATTGGGCTCTGTGGTGCAACGGTAGCGTGTCTGACTCCAGATCAGAAGGTTGCGTGTTCAAATCACATCAGGGTCAAATGTTTTGAAGAGGTTCATTGCTAATGAAAATAAGTAATACTTGACATTTGACACTGATCTATCAATGTGATCCAGTGGCTGAAAAAGACTTTCCATATGGGGCTCTGTGGCGCAACGGTAGCGCGTCTGACTCCAGATCAGAAGGTTGCGTGTTCAAATCACGTCAGGGTCAACGTTTTTGAAGAGGTTCATTGCTAATGAAAATAATTAATACTTGACATTTGACACTGATTTATCCATGGGATCCAGTGGCTGAAAAAGACTTTCCATATGGGGCTCTGTGGTGCAACGGTAGCGCGTCTGACTCTAGATCAGAAGGTTGCGTGTTCAAATCACATCAGGGTCAACGTTTTTGAAGAGGTTCATTGCTAATGAAAATAATTAATACTTGACATTTGACACTGATCTATCCATGGGATCCAGTGGCTGAAAAAGACTTTCCATATGGGGCTCTGTGGCGCAACGGTAGCGCGTCTGACTCCAGATCAGAAGGTTGCGTGTTCAAATCACGTCAGGGTCAAAGGTTTTGAAGAGGTTCATTGCTAATGAAAATAATTAATACTTGACATTTGACACTGATCTATCCATGGGATCCAGTGGCTGAAAAATACTTTCCATATGGGGCTCTGTGGCGCAACGGTAGCGCGTCTGACTCCAGATCAGAAGGTTGCATGTTCAAATCACGTCAGGGTCAAGTGTTTTGAAGAGGTTCATTGCTAATGAAAATAAATAATACTTGACATTTGACACTGATCAATCCATGTGATCCAGTGGCTGAACTTGACTTTCCATATTGGGCTCTGTGGCGCAACGGTAGCGCGTCTGACTCCAGATCAGAAGGTTGCGTGTTCAAATCACGTCAGTGTCAAAGGTTTTGAAGAGGTTCATTGCTAATGAAAATAAGTAATACTTGACATTTGACACTGATCTATCCATGTGATCCAGTGGCTGAAAAAGACTTTCCATATGGGGCTCTGTGGCGCAACGGTAGCGCGTCTGACTCCAGATCAGAAGGTTGCGTGTTCAAATCACGTCAGGGTCAACGTTTTTGAAGAGGTTCATTGCTAATGAAAATAAATAATACTTGACATTTGACACTGATCAATCCATGTGATTCAGTGGCTGAACTTGACTTTCCATATTGGGCTCTGTGGCGCAACGGTAGCGCGTCTGACTCCAGATCAGAAGGTTGCGTGTTCAAATCACGTCAGGGTCAAAGGTTTTGAAGAGGTTCATTGCTAATGAAAATAATTAATACTTGACATTTGACACTGATCTATCCATGGGATCCAGTGGCTGAAAAATACTTTCCATATCGGGCTCTGTGGCGCAACGGTAGCGCGTCTGACTCCAGATCAGAAGGTTGCGTCTTCAAATCACGTCAGGGTCAAGTGTTTTGAAGAGGTTCATTGCTAATGAAAATAAATAATACTTGACATTTGACACTGATCAATCCATGTGATCCAGTGGCTGAACTTGACTTTCCATATTGGGCTCTGTGGCACAACGGTAGCGCGTCTGACTCCAGATCAGAAGGTTGCGTGTTCAAATCACGTCAGGGTCAAAGGTTTTGAAGAGGTTCATTGCTAATGAAAATAAGTAATACTTGACATTTGACACTGATCTATCCGTGGGATCCAGTGGCTGAAAAAGACTTTCCATATGGGGCTCTGTGGCGCAACGGTAGCGCGTCTGACTCCAGATCAGAAGGTTGCGTGTTCAAATCACGTCAGGGTCAATTTTTATATTTTGTATCCACTATTTCTCACCATTTTTCTATTTTTCTCCCATCCCAATTTCGTATAATCCAATTCTTCCCTCCCCTGTCTTGAACGTTGCTAGATTATGCCTCCCACTGGTCAGTTGTAGTGAGGACAGAAGCCTTCCATCACGTGTCCCCTCCGGTACAGGAGGAGACAGCCTGTCGCATCTTTTCCCTGCAGCAGCTCGAACTCTCAGTGGCGAGGAGTAACGCGTGGGAGGCTCATGCTGCCCCCGCTACTTCCTGCTTCCGCCACACCAGCGTCACCAAACCGACCAGTGGCTGAAAAAGGCTTTTGATATTGGCTCTGTGGCGCAATGGTAGCGCGTCTGACTCCATATCAGAAGGTTGCGTGTTCAAATCACGTCAGGGTCAAGTGTTTTGAAGAGGTTCATTGCTACTGAAAATAAGTAATACTTGACATTTGACACTGATCTATCCATGGGATCCAGTGGCTGAAAATGGTTTGGATTCGGGCTCTGTGGCGCAACGGTAGCGCGTCTGACTCTAGATCAGAAGGTTGCGTGTTCAAATCACGTCAGGGTCAATGTTTTTGAAGAGGTTCATTGCTAATGAAAATAATTAATACTTGACATTTGACACTGATCTATCCATGGGATCCAGTGGCTGAAAAAGACTTTCCATATGGGGCTCTGTGGCGCAACGGTAGCGCGTCTGACTCCAGATCAGAAGGTTGCGTGTTCAAATCACGTCAGGGTCAACGTTTTTGAAGAGGTTCATTGCTAATGAAAATATTTAATACTTGACATTTGACACTGATCTATCCATGGGATCCAGTGGCTGAAAAAGACTTTCCATATGGGGCTCTGTGGCGCAACGGTAGCGCGTCTGACTCCAGATCAGAAGGTTGCGTGTTCAAATCACGTCAGGGTCAAAGGTTTTGAAGAGGTTCATTGCTAATGAAAATAATTAATACTTGACATTTGACACTGATCTATCCATGGGATCCAGTGGCTGAAAAATACTTTGCATATGGGGTTCTGTGGCGCAACGGTAGCGCGTCTGACTCCAGATCAGAAGGTTGCGTGTTCAAATCACGTCAGGGTCAAGTGTTTTGAAGAGGTTCATTGCTAATGATAATAAATAATACTTGACATTTGACACTGATCAATCCATGTGATCCAGTGGCTGAACTTGACTTTCCATATTGGGCTCTGTGGCGCAACGGTAGCGCGTCTGACTCCACATCAGAAGGTTGCGTGTTCAAATCACGTCAGGGTCAAAGGTTTTGAAGAGGTTCATTGCTAATGAAAATAAGTAATACTTGACATTTGACACTGATCTATCCATGTGAT
>NC_140170.1:62495434-62497934 GCF_963971535.1 Notolepis coatsorum
TCCATATTGGGCTCTGTGGCGCAACGGTAGCGTGTCTGACTCCAGATCAGAAGGTTGCGTGTTCAAATCACGTCAGGGTCAACATTTTTGAAGAGGTTCATTGCTAATGAAAATAATTAATACTTGACATTTGACACTGATCTATCCATGGGATCCAGTGGCTGAAAAAGACTTTCCATATGGGGCTCTGTGGCGCAACTGTAGCGCGTCTGACACCAGATCAGAAGGTTGCGTGTTCAAATCATGTCAGGGTCAATTTTTATATTTTGTATCCACTATTTCTCCCCATTTTTCTATTTTTCTCCCATCCCAATTTCGTATTATCCAATTCTTCCCTCCCCTGTCTTGAACGTTGCTAGATTATGCCTACCACTGGTCAGTTGTAGTGAGGACAGAAGCCTTGCATCACGTGTCCCCTCCGGTACACGAGGAGGCAGCCTGTCGCATCTTTTCCCTGCAGCAGCTCGAACTCTCAGTGGCGAGGAGTAACGCGTGGGAGGCTCATGCTGCCCCCGCTACTTCCTGCTTCCGCCACACCAGCGACATCAAACCGACCAGTGGCTGAAAAAGGCTTTTGATATGGGGCTCTGTGGCGCAACGGTAGCGCATCTGACTCCAGATCAGAAGGTTGCGTGTTCAAATCAAGTCAGGGTCAAGTGTTTTGAAGAGGTTCATTGCTAATGAAAATAAATAATACTTGACATTTGACACTGATCAATCCATGTGATCCAGTGGCTGAACTTGACTTTCCATATTGGGCTCTGTGGCGCAACGGTAGCGCGTCTGACTCCAGATCAGAAGGTTGTGTGTTCAAATCACGTCAGGGTCAAAGGTTTTGAAGAGGTTCATTGCTAATGAAAATAAAAGTAATACTTGACATTTGACACTGATCTATCCGTGGGATCCAGTGGCTGAAAAATACTTTCGATATGGGGCTCTGTGGCGCAACGGTAGCGCGTCTGACTCCAGATCAGAAGGTTGCGTGTTCAAATCATGTCAGGGTCAAGTGTTTTGAAGAGGTTCATTGCTAATGAAAATAAATAATACTTGACATTTGACACTGATCAATCTATGTGATCCAGTGGCTGAACTTGACTTTGCATATTGGGCTCTGTGGTGCAACGGTAGCGTGTCTGACTCCAGATCAGAAGGTTGCGTGTTCAAATCACATCAGGGTCAAAGGTTTTGAAGAGGTTTATTGCTAATGAAAATAAGTAATACTTGACATTTGACACTGATCTATCCATGTGATCCAGTGGCTGAAAAAGACTTTCCATATGGGGCTCTGTGGCGCAACGGTAGCGCGTCTGACTCCAGATCAGAAGGTTGCGTGTTCAAATCACGTCAGGGTCAATGTTTTTGAAGAGGTTCATTGCTAATGAAAATAATTAATACCTGACATTTGACACTGATCTATCCATGGGATCCAGTGGCTGAAAAAGTCTTTCCATATGGGGCTCTGTGGCGCAACGGTAGCGCGTCTGACTCCAGATCAGAAGGTTGCGTGTTCAAATCACGTCAGGGTCAACGTTTTTGAAGAGGTTCATTGCTAATGAAAATATTTAATACTTGACATTTGACACTGATCTATCCATGGGATCCAGTGGCTGAAAAAGACTTTCCATATGGGGCTCTGTGGCGCAACGGTAGCGCGTCTGACTCCAGATCAGAAGGTTGCGTGTTCAAATCACGTCAGGGTCAAGTGTTTTGAAGAGGTTCATTGCTAATGAAAATAAATAATACTTGACATTTGACACTGATCAATCTATGTGATCAAGTGGCTGAACTTGACTTTGCATATTGGGCTCTGTGGTGCAACGGTAGCGTGTCTGACTCCAGATCAGAAGGTTGCGTGTTCAAATCACATCAGGGTCAAATGTTTTGAAGAGGTTCATTGCTAATGAAAATAAGTAATACTTGACATTTGACACTGATCTATCAATGTGATCCAGTGGCTGAAAAAGACTTTCCATATGGGGCTCTGTGGCGCAACGGTAGCGCGTCTGACTCCAGATCAGAAGGTTGCGTGTTCAAATCACGTCAGGGTCAACGTTTTTGAAGAGGTTCATTGCTAATGAAAATAATTAATACTTGACATTTGACACTGATCTATCCATGGGATCCAGTGGCTGAAAAAGACTTTCCATATGGGGCTCTGTGGTGCAACGGTAGCGCGTCTGACTCTAGATCAGAAGGTTGCGTGTTCAAATCACGTCAGGGTCAACGTTTTTGAAGAGGTTCATTGCTAATGAAAATAATTAATACTTGACATTTGACACTGATCTATCCATGGGATCCAGTGGCTGAAAAAGACTTTCCATATGGGGCTCTGTGGCGCAACGGTAGCGCGTCTGACTCCAGATCAGAAGGTTGCGTGTTCAAATCACGTCAGGGTCAAAGGTTTTGAAGAGGTTAATTGCTAATGAAAATAATTAATACTTGACATTTGACACTGATCTATCCATGGGATCCAGTGGCTGAAAAATACTTTCCATATGGG
>NC_140170.1:62505434-62507934 GCF_963971535.1 Notolepis coatsorum
CATTGCTAATGAAAATAATTAATACTTGACATTTGACACTGATCTATCCATGGGATCCAGTGGCTGAAAAAGACTTTCCATATGGGGCTCTGTGGTGCAACGGTAGCGCGTCTGACTCTAGATCAGAAGGTTGCGTGTTCAAATCACGTCAGGGTCAACGTTTTTGAAGAGGTTCATTGCTAATGAAAATAATTAATACTTGACATTTGACACTGATCTATCCATGGGATCCAGTGGCTGAAAAAGACTTTCCATATGGGGCTCTGTGGCGCAACGGTAGCGCGTCTGACTCCAGATCAGAAGGTTGCGTGTTCAAATCACGTCAGGGTCAAAGGTTTTGAAGAGGTTAATTGCTAATGAAAATAATTAATACTTGACATTTGACACTGATCTATCCATGGGATCCAGTGGCTGAAAAATACTTTGCATATGGGGTTCTGTGGCGCAACGGTAGCGCGTCTGACTCCAGATCAGAAGGTTGCGTGTTCAAATCACGTCAGGGTCAAGTGTTTTGAAGAGGTTCATTGCTAATGAAAATAAATAATACTTGACATTTGACACTGATCAATCCATGTGATCCAGTGGCTGAACTTGACTTTCCATATTGGGCTCTGTGGCGCAACGGTAGCGCGTCTGACTCCAGATCAGAAGGTTGCGTGTTCAAATCACGTCAGGGTCAAAGGTTTTGAAGAGGTTCATTGCTAATGAAAATAAATAATACTTGACATTTGACACTGATCTATCCATGTGATCCAGTGGCTGAAAAAGACTTTCCATATGGGGCTCTGTGGCGCAACGGTAGCGCGTCTGACTCCAGATCAGAAGGTTGCGTGTTCAAATCACGTCAGGGTCAAGTGTTTTGAAGAGGTTCATTGCTAATGAAAATAAATAATACTTGACATTTGACACTGATCAATCTATGTGATCAAGTGGCTGAACTTGACTTTGCATATTGGGCTCTGTGGTGCAACGGTAGCGTGTCTGACTCCAGATCAGAAGGTTGCGTGTTCAAATCACATCAGGGTCAAATGTTTTGAAGAGGTTCATTGCTAATGAAAATAAGTAATACTTGACATTTGACACTGATCTATCAATGTGATCCAGTGGCTGAAAAAGACTTTCCATATGGGGCTCTGTGGCGCAACGGTAGCGCGTCTGACTCCAGATCAGAAGGTTGCGTGTTCAAATCACGTCAGGGTCAACGTTTTTGAAGAGGTTCATTGCTAATGAAAATAATTAATACTTGACATTTGACACTGATCTATCCATGGGATCCAGTGGCTGAAAAAGACTTTCCATATGGGGCTCTGTGGTGCAACGGTAGCGCGTCTGACTCTAGATCAGAAGGTTGCGTGTTCAAATCACGTCAGGGTCAACGTTTTTGAAGAGGTTCATTGCTAATGAAAATAATTAATACTTGACATTTGACACTGATCTATCCATGGGATCCAGTGGCTGAAAAAGACTTTCCATATGGGGCTCTGTGGCGCAACGGTAGCGCGTCTGACTCCAGATCAGAAGGTTGCGTGTTCAAATCACGTCAGGGTCAAAGGTTTTGAAGAGGTTAATTGCTAATGAAAATAATTAATACTTGACATTTGACACTGATCTATCCATGGGATCCAGTGGCTGAAAAATACTTTCCATATGGGGCTCTGTGGCGCAACGGTAGCGCGTCTGACTCCAGATCAGAAGGTTGCATGTTCAAATCACGTCAGGGTCAAGTGTTTTGAAGAGGTTCATTGCTAATGAAAATAAATAATACTTGACATTTGACACTGATCAATCCATGTGATCCAGTGGCTGAACTTGACTTTCCATATTGGGCTCTGTGGCGCAACGGTAGCGCGTCTGACTCCAGATCAGAAGGTTGCGTGTTCAAATCACGTCAGGGTCAAAGGTTTTGAAGAGGTTCATTGCTAATGAAAATAAGTAATACTTGACATTTGACACTGATCTATCCATGTGATCCAGTGGCTGAAAAAGACTTTCCATATGGGGCTCTGTGGCGCAACGGTAGCGCGTCTGACTCCAGATCAGAAGGTTGCGTGTTCAAATCACGTCAGGGTCAACGTTTTTGAAGAGGTTCATTGCTAATGAAAATAAATAATACTTGACATTTGACACTGATCAATCCATGTGATCCAGTGGCTGAACTTGACTTTCCATATTGGGCTCTGTGGCGCAACTGTAGCGCGTCTGACTCCAGATCAGAAGGTTGCGTGTTCAAATCACGTCAGGGTCAAAGGTTTTGAAGAGGTTCATTGCTAATGAAAATAATTAATACTTGACATTTGACACTGATCTATCCATGGGATCCAGTGGCTGAAAAATACTTTCCATATGGGGCTCTGTGGCGCAACGGTAGCGCGTCTGACTCTAGATCAGAAGGTTGCGTGTTCAAATCACGTCAGGGTCAATGTTTTTGAAGAGGTTCATTGCTAATGAAAATAATTAATACTTGACATTTGACACTGATCTATCCATGGGATCCAGTGGC
>NC_140170.1:62512934-62530434 GCF_963971535.1 Notolepis coatsorum
GCTCTGTGGTGCAACGGTAGAGCGTCTGACTCCACATCAGAAGGTTGCATGTTCAAATCACGTCAGGGTCAAAGGTTTTGAAGAGGTTCATTGCTAATGAAAATAAGTAATACTTGACATTTGACACTGATCTATCCATGTGATCCAGTGGCTGAAAAAGACTTTCCATATGGGGCTCTGTGGCGCAACGGTAGCGCGTCTGACTCCAGATCAGAAGGTTGCGTGTTCAAATCACGTCAGGGTCAACGTTTTTGAAGAGGTTCATTGCTAATGAAAATAATTAATACTTGACAGTTGACACTGATCTATCCATGGGATCCAGTGGCTGAAAAAGTCTTTCCATATGGGGCTCTGTGGCGCAACGGTAGCGCGTCTGACTCCAGATCAGAAGGTTGCGTGTTCAAATCACGTCAGGGTCAAGTGTTTTGAAGAGGTTCATTGCTAATGAAAATAAATAATACTTGACATTTGACACTGATCAATCTATGTGATCAAGTGGCTGAACTTGACTTTGCATATTGGGCTCTGTGGTGCAACGGTAGCGTGTCTGACTCCAGATCAGAAGGTTGCGTGTTCAAATCACATCAGGGTCAAATGTTTTGAAGAGGTTCATTGCTAATGAAAATAAGTAATACTTGACATTTGACACTGATCTATCAATGTGATCCAGTGGCTGAAAAAGACTTTCCATATGGGGCTCTGTGGCGCAACGGTAGCGCGTCTGACTCCAGATCAGAAGGTTGCGTGTTCAAATCACGTCAGGGTCAACGTTTTTGAAGAGGTTCATTGCTAATGAAAATAATTAATACTTGACATTTGACACTGATCTATCCATGGGATCCAGTGGCTGAAAAAGACTTTCCATATGGGGCTCTGGCGCAACGGTAGCGCGTCTGACTCTAGATCAGAAGGTTGCGTGTTCAAATCACGTCAGGGTCAACGTTTTTGAAGAGGTTCATTGCTAATGAAAATAATTAATATTTGACATTTGACACTGATCTATCCATGGGATCCAGTGGCTGAAAAAGTCTTTCCATATGGGGCTCTGTGGCGCAACGGTAGCGCGTCTGACTCCAGATCAGAAGGTTGCGTGTTCAAATCACGTCAGGGTCAAAGGTTTTGAAGAGGTTCATTGCTAATGAAAATAATTAATACTTGACATTTGACACTGATCTATCCATGGGATCCAGTGGCTGAAAAATACTTTCCATATGGGGCTCTGTGGCGCAACGGTAGCGCGTCTGACTCCAGATCAGAAGGTTGCATGTTCAAATCACGTCAGGGTCAAGTGTTTTGAAGAGGTTCATTGCTAATGAAAATAAATAATACTTGACATTTGACACTGATCAATCCATGTGATCCAGTGGCTGAACTTGACTTTCCATATTGGGCTCTGTGGCGCAACGGTAGCGCGTCTGACTCCAGATCAGAAGGTTGCGTGTTCAAATCACGTCAGGGTCAAAGGTTTTGAAGAGGTTCATTGCTAATGAAAATAAATAATACTTGACATTTGACACTGATCTATCCATGTGATCCAGTGGCTGAAAAAGACTTTCCATATGGGGCTCTGTGGCGCAACGGTAGCGCGTCTGACTCCAGATCAGAAGTTTGCGTGTTCAAATCACGTCAGGGTCAACGTTTTTGAAGAGGTTCATTGCTAATGAAAATAATTAATACTTGACATTTGACACTGATCTATCCATGGGATCCAGTGGCTGAAAAAGACTTTCCATATGGGGCTCTGTGGCGCAACGGTAGCGCGTCTGACTCCAGATCAGAAGGTTGCGTGTTCAAATCACGTCAGGGTCAAGTGTTTTGAAGAGGTTCATTGCTAATGAAAATAAATAATACTTGACATTTGACACTGATCAATCCATGTGATCCAGTGGCTGAACTTGACTTTCCATATTGGGCTCTGTGGCGCAACGGTAGCGCGTCTGACTCCAGATCAGAAGGTTGCGTGTTCAAATCACGTCAGGGTCAATGGTTTTGAAGAGGTTCATTGCTAATGAAAATAAATAATACTTGACATTTGACACTGATCAATCCATGTGATCCAGTGGCTGAACTTGACTTTCCATATTGGGCTCTGTGGCTCAACAGTAGCGCGTCTGACTCCAGATCAGAAGGTTGCGTGTTCAAATCACGTCAGGGTCAATGGTTTTGAAGAGGTTCATTGCTAATGAAAATAATTAATACTTGACATTTGACACTGATCTATCCATGGGATCCAGTGGCTGAAAAATAGTTTCCATATGGGGCTCTGTGGCGCAACGGTAGCGCGTCTGACTCCAGATCAGAACGTTGCGTGTTCAAATCACGTCAGGGTCAAGTGTTTTGAAGAGGTTCATTGCTAATGAAAATAAATAATACTTGACATTTGACACTGATCAATCCATGTGATCCAGTGGCTGAACTTGACTTTCCATATTGTGCTCTGTGGCGCAACGGTAGTGCGTCTGACTCCAGATCAGAAGGTTGCGTGTTCAAATCACGTCAGGGTCAATGGTTTTGAAGAGGTTCATTGCTAATGAAAATAAGTAATACTTGACATTTGACACTGATCTATCCGTGGGATCCAGTGGCTGAAAAAGACTTTCGATATGGGGCTCTGTGGCGCAACGGTAGTGCGTCTGACTCCAGATCAGAAGGTTGCGTGTTCAAATCACGTCAGGGTCAACGTTTTTGAAGAGGTTGATTGCTAATGAAAATAATTAATACTTGACATTTGACACTGATCTATCCATGGGATCCAGTGGCTGAAAAAGACTTTCCATATGGGGCTCTGTGGCGCAATGGTAGCACATCTGACTCAAGATCAGAAGGTTGCGTGTTCAAATCACGTCAGGGTCAAAGGTTCTGAAGAGGTTCATTGCTAATGAAAATAAATAATACTTGACATTTGACACTGATCTATCCATGGGATCCAGTGGCTGAACTAGACTTTTGATATGGGGCTCTGTGCACAACGGTAGCGCGTCTGACTCCAGATCAGAAGGTTGCGTGTTCAAATCACGTCAGGGTCAAGGGTTTTGAAGAGGTTCATTGCTAATGAAAATAATTAATACTTGACATTTGACACTGATCTATCCATGGGATCCAGTGGCTGAAAAAGACTTTCCATATGGGGCTCTGTGGCGCAACGGTAGCGTGTCTGACTCCAGATCAGAAGGTTGCGTGTTCAAATCACGTCAGGGTCAAAGGTTTTGAAGAGGTTCATTGCTAATGAAAATAAATAATACTTGACATTTGACACTGATCAATCCATGTGATCCAGTGGCTGAACTTGACTTTCCATATTGGGCTCTGTGGCGCAACGGTAGCTCGTCTGACTCTAGATCAGAAGGTTGCGTGTTCAAATCACATCAGGGTCAAAGGTTTTGAAGAGGTTCATTGCTAATGAAAATAAGAAATACTTGACATTTGACACTGATCTATCCGTGGGATCCAGTGGCTGAAAAATACTTTTGATATGGGGCTCTGTGGCGCAACGGTAGCGCGTCTGACTCCAGATCAGAAGGTTGCGTGTTCAAATCACGTCAGGGTCAACGTTTTTGAAGAGGTTCATTGCTAATGAAAAGAAATAATACTTGACATTTGACACTGATCTATCCATGGGATCCAGTGGCTGAAAAGGACTTTTGATATGGGGCTCTGTGGTGCAACAGTAGCGCGTCTGACTCCAGATCAGAAGGTTGCGTGTTCAAATCACGTCAGGGTCAAGTGTTTTGAAGAGGTTCATTGCTACTGAAAATAAGTAATACTTGACATTTGACACTGATCTATCCATGGGATCCAGTGGCTGAAAATGCTTTGGATTCGGGCTCTGTGGTGCAACGGTAGCGCGTCTGACTCCAGATCAGAAGGTTGCGTGTTCAAATCACGTCAGGGTCAATGTTTTTGAAGAGGTTCATTGCTAATGAAAATAATTAATACTTGACATTTGACACTGATCTATCCATGGGATCTAGTGGCTGAAAAAGTCTTTCCATATGGGGCTCTGTGGCGCAACGGTAGCGCGTCTCACTCCAGATCAGAAGGTTGCGTGTTCAAATCACGTCAGGGTAAATTTTTATATTTTTTATCCACTATTTCTCCCCATTTTTCTATTTTTCTCCCATCCCAATTTCGTATTATCCAATTCTTCCCTCCCCTGTCTTGAACGTTGCTAGATTATGCCTCCCACTGGTCAGTTGTAGTGAGGACAGAAGCCTTGCATCACGTGTCCCCTCCGGTACACGAGGAGGCAGCCTGTCGCATCTTTTCCCTGCAGCAGCTCGAACTCTCAGTGGCGAGGAGTAACGCGTGGGAGGCTCATGCTGCCCCCGCTACTTCCTGCTTCCGCCACACCAGCATCACCAAACCGACCAGTGGCTGAAAAAGGCTTTTGATATGGTCCTCTGTGGTGCAACGGTAGCGCGTCTGACTCCAGATCAGAAGGTTGCGTGTTCAAATCACGTCAGGGTCAAGTGTTTTGAAGAGGTTCATTGCTAATGAAAATAAATAATACTTGACATTTGACACTGATCAATCCATGTGATCCAGTGGCTGAACTTGACTTTCCATATTGGGCTCTGTGGCGCAACGGTAGCGCGTCTGACTCCAGATCAGAAGGTTTCGTGTTCAAATCACGTCAGGGTCAAAGGTTTTGAAGAGGTTCATTGCTAATGAAAATAATTAATACTTGACATTTGACACTGATCTATCCATGGGATCCAGTGGCTGAAAAATACTTTCCATATGGGGCTCTGTGGCGCAACGGTAGCGCGTCTGACTCCAGATCAGAAGGTTGCGTGTTCAAATCACGTCAGGGTCAAGTGTTTTGAAGAGGTTCATTGCTAATGAAAATAAATAATACTTGACATTTGACACTGATCAATCCATGTGATCCAGTGGCTGAACTTGACTTTCCTTATTGGGCTCTGTGGCGCAACGGTAGCGCGTCTGACTCCAGATCAGAAGGTTGCGTGTTCAAATCACGTCAGGGTCAAAGGTTTTGAAGAGGTTCATTGCTAATGAAAAGAAATAATACTTGACATTTGACACTGATCTATCCATGGGATCCAGTGGCTGAAAAGGACTTTTGATATGGGGTTCTGTGGCGCAACGGTAGCACGTCTGACTCCAGATCAGAAGGTTTCGTGTTCAAATCACGTCAGGGTCAAGTGTTTTGAAGAGGTTCATTGCTACTGAAAATAAGTAATACTTGACATTTGACACTGATCTATCCATGGGATCCAGTGGCTGAAAAAGACTTTCCATATGGGGCTCTGTGGCGCAACGGTAGCGCGTCTGACTCCAGATCAGAAGGTTGCGTGTTCAAATCACGTCAGGGTCAAAGGTTTTGAAGAGGTTCATTGCTAATGAAAATAATTAATACTTGACATTTGACACTGATCTATCCATGGGATCCAGTGGCTGAAAAATACTTTCCATATGGGGCTCTGTGGCGCAACGGTAGCGCGTCTGACTCCAGATCAGAAGGTTGCATGTTCAAATCACGTCAGGGTCAAGTGTTTTGAAGAGGTTCATTGCTAATGAAAATAAATAATACTTGACATTTGACACTGATCAATCCATGTGATCCAGTGGCTGAACTTGACTTTCCATATTGGGCTCTGTGGCGCAACGGTAGCGCGTCTGACTCCAGATCAGAAGGTTGCGTGTTCAAATCACGTCAGGGTCAAAGGTTTTGAAGAGGTTCATTGCTAATGAAAATAAGTAATACTTGACATTTGACACTGATCTATCCATGTGATCCAGTGGCTGAAAAAGACTTTCCATATGGGGCTCTGTGGCGCAACGGTAGCGCGTCTGACTCCAGATCAGAAGTTTGCGTGTTCAAATCACGTCAGGGTCAACGTTTTTGAAGAGGTTCATTGCTACTGAAAATAAGTAATACTTGACATTTGACACTGATCTATCCATGGGATCCAGTGGCTGAAAAAGACTTTCCATATGGGGCTCTGTGGCGCAACGGTAGCGCGTCTGACTCCAGATCAGAAGGTTGCGTGTTCAAATCACGTCAGGGTCAATGGCTTTGAAGAGGTTCATTGCTAATGAAAATAAATAATACTTGACATTTGACACTGATCAATCCATGTGATCCAGTGGCTGAACTTGACTTTCCATATTGGGCTCTGTGGCGCAACAGTAGCGCGTCTGACTCAAGATCAGAAGGTTGCGTGTTCAAATCACGTCAGGGTCAATGGTTTTGAAGAGGTTCATTGCTAATGAAAATAATTAATACTTGACATTTGACACTGATCTATCCATGGGATCCAGTGGCTGAAAAATAGTTTCCATATGGGGCTCTGTGGCGCAACGGTAGCGCGTCTGACTCCAGATCAGAACGGTGCGTGTTCAAATCACGTCAGGGTCAAGTGTTTTGAAGAGGTTCATTGCTAATGAAAATAAATAATACTTGACATTTGACACTGATCAATCCATGTGATCCAGTGGCTGAACGTGACTTTCCATATTGTGCTCTGTGGCGCAACGGTAGTGCGTCTGACTCCAGATCAGAAGGTTGCGTGTTCAAATCACGTCAGGGTCAATGGTTTTGAAGAGGTTCATTGCTAATGAAAATAAGTAATACTTGACATTTGACACTGATCTATCCGTGGGATCCAGTGGCTGAAAAAGACTTTCGATATGGGGCTCTGTGGCGCAACGGTAGTGCGTCTGACTCCAGATCAGAAGGTTGCGTGTTCAAATCACGTCAGGGTCAACGTTTTTGAAGAGGTTCATTGCTAATGAAAATAATTAATACTTGACATTTGACACTGATCTATCCATGGGATCCAGTGGCTGAAAAAGACTTTCCATATGGGGCTCTGTGGCGCAATGGTAGCACATCTGACTCAAGATCAGAAGGTTGCGTGTTCAAATCACGTCAGGGTCAAAGGTTCTGAAGAGGTTCATTGCTAATGAAAATAAATAATACTTGACATTTGACACTGATCTATCCATGGGATCCAGTGGCTGAACTAGACTTTTGATATGGGGCTCTGTGCACAACGGTAGCGCGTCTGACTCCAGATCAGAAGGTTGCGTGTTCAAATCACGTCAGGGTCAAGGGTTTTGAAGAGGTTCATTGCTAATGAAAATAATTAATACTTGACATTTGACACTGATCTATCCATGGGATCCAGTGGCTGAAAAAGACTTTCCATATGGGGCTCTGTGGCGCAACGGTAGCGTGTCTGACTCCAGATCAGAAGGTTGCGTGTTCAAATCACGTCAGGGTCAAAGGTTTTGAAGAGGTTCATTGCTAATGAAAATAAATAATACTTGACATTTGACACTGATCAATCTATGTGATCCAGTGGCTGAACTTGACTTTCCATATTGGGCTCTGTGGCGCAACGGTAGCTCGTCTGACTCTAGATCAGAAGGTTGCGTGTTCAAATCACATCAGGGTCAAAGGTTTTGAAGAGGTTCATTGCTAATGAAAATAAGTAATACTTGACATTTGACACTGATCTATCCGTGGGATCCAGTGGCTGAAAAAGACTTTTGATATGGGGCTCTGTGGCGCAACGGTAGCGCGTCTGACTCCAGATCAGAAGGTTGCGTGTTCAAATCACGTCAGGGTCAACGTTTTTGAAGAGGTTCATTGCTAATGAAAAGAAATAATACTTGACATTTGACACTGATCTATCCATGGGATCCAGTGGCTGAAAAGGACTTTTGATATGGGGCTCTGTGGTGCAACGGTAGCGCGTCTGACTCCAGATCAGAAGGTTGCGTGTTCAAATCACGTCAGGGTCAAGTGTTTTGAAGAGGTTCATTGCTACTGAAAATAAGTAATACTTGACATTTGACACTGATCTATCCATGGGATCCAGTGGCTGAAAATGCTTTGGATTCGGGCTCTGTGGTGCAACGGTAGCGCGTCTGACTCCAGATCAGAAGGTTGCGTGTTCAAATCACGTCAGGGTCAACGTTTTTGAAGAGTTTCATTGCTAATGAAAATAATTAATACTTGACATTTGACACTGATCTATCCATGGGATCTAGTGGCTGAAAAAGTCTTTCCATATGGGGCTCTGTGGCGCAACGGTAGCGCGTCTCACTCCAGATCAGAAGGTTGCGTGTTCAAATCACGTCAGGGTAAATTATTATATTTTTTATCCACTATTTCTCCCCATTTTTCTATTTTTCTCCCATCCCAATTTCGTATTATCCAATTCTTCCCTCCCCTGTCTTGAACGTTGCTAGATTATGCCTCCCACTGGTCAGTTGTAGTGAGGACAGAAGCCTTGCATCACGTGTCCCCTCCGGTACACGAGGAGGCAGGCTGTCGCATCTTTTCCCTGCAGCTGCTCGAACTCTCAGTGGCGAGGAGTAACGCGTGGGAGGCTCATGCTGCCCCCGCTACTTCCTGCTTCCGCCACACCAGCATCACCAAACCGACCAGTGGCTGAAAAAGGCTTTTGATATGGGCCTCTGTGGTGCAACGGTAGCGCGTCTGACTCCAGATCAGAAGGTTGCGTGTTCAAATCACGTCAGGGTCAAGTGTTTTGAAGAGGTTCATTGCTAATGAAAATAAATAATACTTGACATTTGACACTGATCAATCCATGTGATCCAGTGGCTGAACTTGACTTTCCATATTGGGCTCTGTGGCGCAACGGTAGCGCGTCTGACTCCAGATCAGAAGGTTTCGTGTTCAAATCACGTCAGGGTCAAAGGTTTTGAAGAGGTTCATTGCTAATGAAAATAATTAATACTTGACATTTGACACTGATCTATCCATGGGATCCAGTGGCTGAAAAATACTTTCCATATGGGGCTCTGTGGCGCAACGGTAGCGCGTCTGACTCCAGATCAGAAGGTTGCTTGTTCAAATCACGTCAGGGTCAAGTGTTTTGAAGAGGTTCATTGCTAATGAAAATAAATAATACTTGACATTTGACACTGATCAATCCATGTGATCCAGTGGCTGAACTTGACTTTCCTTATTGGGCTCTGTGGCGCAACGGTAGCGCGTCTGACTCTAGATCAGAAGGTTGCGTGTTCAAATCACGTCAGGGTCAAAGGTTTTGAAGAGGTTCATTGCTAATGAAAATAAGTAATACTTAACATTTGACACTGATCTATCCGTGGGATCAAGTGACTGAAAAAGACTTTCGATATGGGGCTCTGTGGCGCAACGGTAGCGTGTCTGACTCCAGATCAGAAGGTTGCGTGTTCAAATCACGTCAGGGTCAAAGGTTTTGAAGAGGTTCATTGCTAATGAAAAGAAATAATACTTGACATTTGACACTGATCTATCCATGGGATCCAGTGGCTGAAAAGGACTTTTGATATGGGGTTCTGTGGCGCAACGGTAGCGCGTCTGACTCCAGATCTGAAGGTTGCGTGTTCAAATCACGTCAGGGTCAAGTGTTTTGAAGAGGTTCATTGCTACTGAAAATAAGTAATACTTGACATTTGACACTGATCTATCCATGGGATCCAGTGGCTGAAAAAGACTTTCCATATGGGGCTCTGTGGCGCAACGGTAGCGCGTCTGACTCCAGATCAGAAGGTTGCGTGTTCAAATCACGTCAGGGTCAAAGGTTTTGAAGAGGTTCATTGCTAATGAAAATAATTAATACTTGACATTTGACACTGATCTATCCATGGGATCCAGTGGCTGAAAATTACTTTCCATATGGGGCTCTGTGGCGCAACGGTAGCGCGTCTGACTCCAGATCAGAAGGTTTCGTGTTCAAATCACGTCAGGGTCAAAGGTTTTGAAGAGGTTCATTGCTAATGAAAATAATTAATACTTGACATTTGACACTGATCTATCCATGGGATCCAGTGGCTGAAAAATACTTTCCATATGGGGCTCTGTGGCGCAACGGTAGCGCGTCTGACTCCAGATCAGAAGGTTGCTTGTTCAAATCACGTCAGGGTCAAGTGTTTTGAAGAGGTTCATTGCTAATGAAAATAAATAATACTTGACATTTGACACTGATCAATCCATGTGATCCAGTGGCTGAACTTGACTTTCCTTATTGGGCTCTGTGGCGCAACGGTAGCGCGTCTGACTCTAGATCAGAAGGTTGCGTGTTCAAATCACGTCAGGGTCAAAGGTTTTGAAGAGGTTCATTGCTAATGAAAATAAGTAATACTTGACATTTGACACTGATCTATCCGTGGGATCAAGTGACTGAAAAAGACTTTCGATATGGGGCTCTGTGGCGCAACGGTAGCGCGTCTGACTCCAGATCAGAAGGTTGCGTGTTCAAATCACGTCAGGGTCAAAGGTTTTGAAGAGGTTCATTGCTAATGAAAAGAAATAATACTTGACATTTGACACTGATCTATCCATGGGATCCAGTGGCTGAAAAGGACTTTTGATATGGGGTTCTGTGGCGCAACGGTAGCGCGTCTGACTCCAGATCTGAAGGTTGCGTGTTCAAATCACGTCAGGGTCAAGTGTTTTGAAGAGGTTCATTGCTACTGAAAATAAGTAATACTTGACATTTGACACTGATCTATCCATGGGATCCAGTGGCTGAACTTGACTTTCCATATTGGGCTCTGTGGCGCAACGGTAGCGCGTCTGACTCCAGATCAGAAGGTTGCGTGTTCAAATCACGTCAGGGTCAAAGGTTTTGAAGAGGTTCATTGCTAATGAAAATAAGTAATACTTGACATTTGACACTGATCTATCCATGTGATCCAGTGGCTGAAAAAGACTTTCCATATGGGGCTCTGTGGCGCAACGGTAGCGCGTCTGACTCCAGATCAGAAGTTTGCGTGTTCAAATCACGTCAGGGTCAACGTTTTTGAAGAGGTTCATTGCTACTGAAAATAAGTAATACTTGACATTTGACACTGATCTATCCATGGGATCCAGTGGCTGAAAAAGACTTTCCATATGGGGCTCTGTGGCGCAACGGTAGCGCGTCTGACTCCAGATCAGAAGGTTGCGTGTTCAAATCACGTCAGGGTCAATGGCTTTGAAGAGGTTCATTGCTAATGAAAATAAATAATACTTGACATTTGACACTGATCAATCCATGTGATCCAGTGGCTGAACTTGACTTTCCATATTGGGCTCTGTGGCGCAACAGTAGCGCGTCTGACTCAAGATCAGAAGGTTGCGTGTTCAAATCACGTCAGGGTCAATGGTTTTGAAGAGGTTCATTGCTAATGAAAATAATTAATACTTGACATTTGACACTGATCTATCCATGGGATCCAGTGGCTGAAAAATAGTTTCCATATGGGGCTCTGTGGCGCAACGGTAGCGCGTCTGACTCCAGATCAGAACGGTGCGTGTTCAAATCACGTCAGGGTCAAGTGTTTTGAAGAGGTTCATTGCTAATGAAAATAAATAATACTTGACATTTGACACTGATCAATCCATGTGATCCAGTGGCTGAACGTGACTTTCCATATTGTGCTCTGTGGCGCAACGGTAGTGCGTCTGACTCCAGATCAGAAGGTTGCGTGTTCAAATCACGTCAGGGTCAATGGTTTTGAAGAGGTTCATTGCTAATGAAAATAAGTAATACTTGACATTTGACACTGATCTATCCGTGGGATCCAGTGGCTGAAAAAGACTTTCGATATGGGGCTCTGTGGCGCAACGGTAGTGCGTCTGACTCCAGATCAGAAGGTTGCGTGTTCAAATCACGTCAGGGTCAACGTTTTTGAAGAGGTTCATTGCTAATGAAAATAATTAATACTTGACATTTGACACTGATCTATCCATGGGATCCAGTGGCTGAAAAAGACTTTCCATATGGGGCTCTGTGGCGCAATGGTAGCACATCTGACTCAAGATCAGAAGGTTGCGTGTTCAAATCACGTCAGGGTCAAAGGTTCTGAAGAGGTTCATTGCTAATGAAAATAAATAATACTTGACATTTGACACTGATCTATCCATGGGATCCAGTGGCTGAACTAGACTTTTGATATGGGGCTCTGTGCACAACGGTAGCGCGTCTGACTCCAGATCAGAAGGTTGCGTGTTCAAATCACGTCAGGGTCAAGGGTTTTGAAGAGGTTCATTGCTAATGAAAATAATTAATACTTGACATTTGACACTGATCTATCCATGGGATCCAGTGGCTGAAAAAGACTTTCCATATGGGGCTCTGTGGCGCAACGGTAGCGTGTCTGACTCCAGATCAGAAGGTTGCGTGTTCAAATCACGTCAGGGTCAAAGGTTTTGAAGAGGTTCATTGCTAATGAAAATAAATAATACTTGACATTTGACACTGATCAATCTATGTGATCCAGTGGCTGAACTTGACTTTCCATATTGGGCTCTGTGGCGCAACGGTAGCTCGTCTGACTCTAGATCAGAAGGTTGCGTGTTCAAATCACATCAGGGTCAAAGGTTTTGAAGAGGTTCATTGCTAATGAAAATAAGTAATACTTGACATTTGACACTGATCTATCCGTGGGATCCAGTGGCTGAAAAAGACTTTTGATATGGGGCTCTGTGGCGCAACGGTAGCGCGTCTGACTCCAGATCAGAAGGTTGCGTGTTCAAATCACGTCAGGGTCAACGTTTTTGAAGAGGTTCATTGCTAATGAAAAGAAATAATACTTGACATTTGACACTGATCTATCCATGGGATCCAGTGGCTGAAAAGGACTTTTGATATGGGGCTCTGTGGTGCAACGGTAGCGCGTCTGACTCCAGATCAGAAGGTTGCGTGTTCAAATCACGTCAGGGTCAAGTGTTTTGAAGAGGTTCATTGCTACTGAAAATAAGTAATACTTGACATTTGACACTGATCTATCCATGGGATCCAGTGGCTGAAAATGCTTTGGATTCGGGCTCTGTGGTGCAACGGTAGCGCGTCTGACTCCAGATCAGAAGGTTGCGTGTTCAAATCACGTCAGGGTCAACGTTTTTGAAGAGTTTCATTGCTAATGAAAATAATTAATACTTGACATTTGACACTGATCTATCCATGGGATCTAGTGGCTGAAAAAGTCTTTCCATATGGGGCTCTGTGGCGCAACGGTAGCGCGTCTCACTCCAGATCAGAAGGTTGCGTGTTCAAATCACGTCAGGGTAAATTATTATATTTTTTATCCACTATTTCTCCCCATTTTTCTATTTTTCTCCCATCCCAATTTCGTATTATCCAATTCTTCCCTCCCCTGTCTTGAACGTTGCTAGATTATGCCTCCCACTGGTCAGTTGTAGTGAGGACAGAAGCCTTGCATCACGTGTCCCCTCCGGTACACGAGGAGGCAGGCTGTCGCATCTTTTCCCTGCAGCTGCTCGAACTCTCAGTGGCGAGGAGTAACGCGTGGGAGGCTCATGCTGCCCCCGCTACTTCCTGCTTCCGCCACACCAGCATCACCAAACCGACCAGTGGCTGAAAAAGGCTTTTGATATGGGCCTCTGTGGTGCAACGGTAGCGCGTCTGACTCCAGATCAGAAGGTTGCGTGTTCAAATCACGTCAGGGTCAAGTGTTTTGAAGAGGTTCATTGCTAATGAAAATAAATAATACTTGACATTTGACACTGATCAATCCATGTGATCCAGTGGCTGAACTTGACTTTCCATATTGGGCTCTGTGGCGCAACGGTAGCGCGTCTGACTCCAGATCAGAAGGTTTCGTGTTCAAATCACGTCAGGGTCAAAGGTTTTGAAGAGGTTCATTGCTAATGAAAATAATTAATACTTGACATTTGACACTGATCTATCCATGGGATCCAGTGGCTGAAAAATACTTTCCATATGGGGCTCTGTGGCGCAACGGTAGCGCGTCTGACTCCAGATCAGAAGGTTGCTTGTTCAAATCACGTCAGGGTCAAGTGTTTTGAAGAGGTTCATTGCTAATGAAAATAAATAATACTTGACATTTGACACTGATCAATCCATGTGATCCAGTGGCTGAACTTGACTTTCCTTATTGGGCTCTGTGGCGCAACGGTAGCGCGTCTGACTCTAGATCAGAAGGTTGCGTGTTCAAATCACGTCAGGGTCAAAGGTTTTGAAGAGGTTCATTGCTAATGAAAATAAGTAATACTTAACATTTGACACTGATCTATCCGTGGGATCAAGTGACTGAAAAAGACTTTCGATATGGGGCTCTGTGGCGCAACGGTAGCGTGTCTGACTCCAGATCAGAAGGTTGCGTGTTCAAATCACGTCAGGGTCAAAGGTTTTGAAGAGGTTCATTGCTAATGAAAAGAAATAATACTTGACATTTGACACTGATCTATCCATGGGATCCAGTGGCTGAAAAGGACTTTTGATATGGGGTTCTGTGGCGCAACGGTAGCGCGTCTGACTCCAGATCTGAAGGTTGCGTGTTCAAATCACGTCAGGGTCAAGTGTTTTGAAGAGGTTCATTGCTACTGAAAATAAGTAATACTTGACATTTGACACTGATCTATCCATGGGATCCAGTGGCTGAAAAAGACTTTCCATATGGGGCTCTGTGGCGCAACGGTAGCGCGTCTGACTCCAGATCAGAAGGTTGCGTGTTCAAATCACGTCAGGGTCAAAGGTTTTGAAGAGGTTCATTGCTAATGAAAATAATTAATACTTGACATTTGACACTGATCTATCCATGGGATCCAGTGGCTGAAAATTACTTTCCATATGGGGCTCTGTGGCGCAACGGTAGCGCGTCTGACTCCAGATCAGAAGGTTTCGTGTTCAAATCACGTCAGGGTCAAAGGTTTTGAAGAGGTTCATTGCTAATGAAAATAATTAATACTTGACATTTGACACTGATCTATCCATGGGATCCAGTGGCTGAAAAATACTTTCCATATGGGGCTCTGTGGCGCAACGGTAGCGCGTCTGACTCCAGATCAGAAGGTTGCTTGTTCAAATCACGTCAGGGTCAAGTGTTTTGAAGAGGTTCATTGCTAATGAAAATAAATAATACTTGACATTTGACACTGATCAATCCATGTGATCCAGTGGCTGAACTTGACTTTCCTTATTGGGCTCTGTGGCGCAACGGTAGCGCGTCTGACTCTAGATCAGAAGGTTGCGTGTTCAAATCACGTCAGGGTCAAAGGTTTTGAAGAGGTTCATTGCTAATGAAAATAAGTAATACTTGACATTTGACACTGATCTATCCGTGGGATCAAGTGACTGAAAAAGACTTTCGATATGGGGCTCTGTGGCGCAACGGTAGCGCGTCTGACTCCAGATCAGAAGGTTGCGTGTTCAAATCACGTCAGGGTCAAAGGTTTTGAAGAGGTTCATTGCTAATGAAAAGAAATAATACTTGACATTTGACACTGATCTATCCATGGGATCCAGTGGCTGAAAAGGACTTTTGATATGGGGTTCTGTGGCGCAACGGTAGCGCGTCTGACTCCAGATCTGAAGGTTGCGTGTTCAAATCACGTCAGGGTCAAGTGTTTTGAAGAGGTTCATTGCTACTGAAAATAAGTAATACTTGACATTTGACACTGATCTATCCATGGGATCCAGTGGCTGAACTTGACTTTCCATATTGGGCTCTGTGGCGCAACGGTAGCGCGTCTGACTCCAGATCAGAAGGTTTCGTGTTCAAATCACGTCAGGGTCAAAGGTTTTGAAGAGGTTCATTGCTAATGAAAATAATTAATACTTGACATTTGACACTGATCTATCCATGGGATCCAGTGGCTGAAAAATACTTTCCATATGGGGCTCTGTGGCGCAACGGTAGCGCGTCTGACTCCAGATCAGAAGGTTGCTTGTTCAAATCACGTCAGGGTCAAGTGTTTTGAAGAGGTTCATTGCTAATGAAAATAAATAATACTTGACATTTGACACTGATCAATCCATGTGATCCAGTGGCTGAACTTGACTTTCCTTATTGGGCTCTGTGGCGCAACGGTAGCGCGTCTGACTCTAGATCAGAAGGTTGCGTGTTCAAATCACGTCAGGGTCAAAGGTTTTGAAGAGGTTCATTGCTAATGAAAATAAGTAATACTTGACATTTGACACTGATCTATCCGTGGGATCAAGTGACTGAAAAAGACTTTCGATATGGGGCTCTGTGGCGCAACGGTAGCGCGTCTGACTCCAGATCAGAAGGTTGCGTGTTCAAATCACGTCAGGGTCAAAGGTTTTGAAGAGGTTCATTGCTAATGAAAAGAAATAATACTTGACATTTGACACTGATCTATCCATGGGATCCAGTGGCTGAAAAGGACTTTTGATATGGGGTTCTGTGGCGCAACGGTAGCGCGTCTGACTCCAGATCTGAAGGTTGCGTGTTCAAATCACGTCAGGGTCAAGTGTTTTGAAGAGGTTCATTGCTACTGAAAATAAGTAATACTTGACATTTGACACTGATCTATCCATGGGATCCAGTGGCTGAAAAAGACTTTCCATATGGGGCTCTGTGGCGCAACGGTAGCGCGTCTGACTCCAGATCAGAAGGTTGCGTGTTCAAATCACGTCAGGGTCAAAGGTTTTGAAGAGGTTCATTGCTAATGAAAATAATTAATACTTGACATTTGACACTGATCTATCCATGGGATCCAGTGGCTGAAAATTACTTTCCATATGGGGCTCTGTGGCGCAACGGTAGCGCGTCTGACTCCAGATCAGAAGGTTGCATGTTCAAATCACGTCAGGGTCAAGTGTTTTGAAGAGGTTCATTGCTAATGAAAATAAATAATACTTGACATTTGACACTGATCAATCCATGTGATCCAGTGGCTGAACTTGACTTTCCATATTGGGCTCTGTGGCGCAACGGTAGCGCGTCTGACTCCAGATCAGAAGGTTGCGTGTTCAAATCACGTCAGGGTCAAAGGTTTTGAAGAGGTTCATTGCTAATGAAAATAAGTAATACTTGACATTTGACACTGATCTATCCATGTGATCCAGTGGCTGAAAAAGACTTTCCATATGGGGCTCTGTGGCGCAACGGTAGCGCGTCTGACTCCAGATCAGAAGTTTGCGTGTTCAAATCACGTCAGGGTCAACGTTTTTGAAGAGGTTCATTGCTACTGAAAATAAGTAATACTTGACATTTGACACTGATCTATCCATGGGATCCAGTGGCTGAAAAAGTCTTTCCATATGGGGCTCTGTGGCGCAACGGTAGCGCGTCTGACTCCAGATCAGAAGGTTGCGTGTTCAAATCACGTCAGGGTCAAAGGTTTTGAAGAGGTTCATTGCTAATGAAAATAATTAATACTTGACATTTGACACTGATCTATCCATGGGATCCAGTGGCTGAAAAATACTTTCCATATGGGGCTCTGTGGCGCAACGGTAGCGCGTCTGACTCCAGATCAGAAGGTTGCATGTTCAAATCACGTCAGGGTCAAGTGTTTTGAAGAGGTTCATTGCTAATGAAAATAAATAATACTTGACATTTGACACTGATCAATCCATGTGATCCAGTGGCTGAACTTGACTTTCCATATTGGGCTCTGTGGCGCAACGGTAGCGCGTCTGACTCCAGATCAGAAGGTTGCGTGTTCAAATCACGTCAGGGTCAAAGGTTTTGAAGAGGTTCATTGCTAATGAAAATAAGTAATACTTGACATTTGACACTG
>NC_140170.1:62535434-62642934 GCF_963971535.1 Notolepis coatsorum
TCAGAAGGTTGCGTGTTCAAATCACGTCAGGGTCAAGTGTTTTGAAGAGGTTCATTGCTAATGAAAATAAATAATACTTGACATTTGACACTGATCAATCCATGTGATCCAGTGGCTGAACTTGACTTTCCATATTGGGCTCTGTGGCGCAACGGTAGCGCGTCTGACTCCAGATCAGAAGGTTTCGTGTTCAAATCACGTCAGGGTCAAAGGTTTTGAAGAGGTTCATTGCTAATGAAAATAATTAATACTTGACATTTGACACTGATCTATCCATGGGATCCAGTGGCTGAAAAATACTTTCCATATGGGGCTCTGTGGTGCAACGGTAGCGTGTCTGACTCCAGATCAGAAGGTTGCGTGTTCAAATCACGTCAGGGTCAACGTTTTTGAAGAGGTTCATTGCTAATGAAAAGAAATAATACTTGACATTTGACACTGATCAATCCATGTGATCCAGTGGCTGAACTTCACTTTCCATATTGGGCTCTGTGGCGCAACGGTAGCGCGTCTGACTCCAGATCAGAAGGTTGCGTGTTCAAATCACGTCAGGGTCAAAGGTTTTGAAGAGGTTCATTGCTAATGAAAATTTGTAATACTTGACATTTGACACTGATCTATCCATGGGATCCAGTGGCTGAAAAAGTCTTTCGATATGGGGCTCTGTGGCGCAACGGTAGCGTGTCTGACTCCAGATCAGAAGGTTGCGTGTTCAAATCACGTCAAGGTCAAGGGTTTTGAAGAGGTTCATTGCTAATGAAAATAATTAATACTTGACATTTGACACTGATCTATCCATGGGATCCAGTGGCTGAAAATGCTTTGGATTCGGGCTCTGTGGTGCAACGGTAGCGCGTCTGACTCCAGATCAGAAGGTTGCGTGTTCAAATCACGTCAGGGTCAACGTTTTTGAAGAGGTTCATTGCTAATGAAAATAATTAATACTTGACATTTGACACTGATCTATCCATGGGATCTAGTGGCTGAAAAAGTCTTTCCATATGGGGCTCTGTGGCGCAACGGTAGCGCGTCTCACTCCAGATCAGAAGGTTGCGTGTTCAAATCACGTCAGGGTAAATTTTTATATTTTTTATCCACTATTTCTCCCCATTTTTCTATTTTTCTCCCATCCCAATTTCGTATTATCCAATTCTTCCCTCCCCTGTCTTGAACGTTGCTAGATTATGCCTCCCACTGGTCAGTTGTAGTGAGGACAGAAGCCTTGCATCACGTGTGCCCTCCGGTACACGAGGAGGCAGCCTGTCGCATCTTTTCCCTGCAGCAGCTTGAACTCTCAGTGGCGAGGAGTAACGCGTGGGAGGCTCATGCTGCCCCCGCTACTTCCTGCTTCCGCCACACCAGCATCACCAAACCGACCAGTGGCTGAAAAAGGCTTTTGATATGGGCCTCTGTGGTGCAACGGTAGTGCGTCTGACTCCAGATCAGAAGGTTGCGTGTTCAAATCACGTCAGGGTCAAGTGTTTTGAAGAGGTTCATTGCTAATGAAAATAAATAATACTTGACATTTGACACTGATCAATCCATGTGATCCAGTGGCTGAACTTGACTTTCAATATTGGGCTCTGTGGCGCAACGGTAGCGCGTCAGACTCCAGATCAGAAGGTTTCGTGTTCAAATCACGTCAGGGTCAAAGGTTTTGAAGAGGTTCATTGCTAATGAAAATAATTAATACTTGACATTTGACACTGATCTATCCATGGGATCCAGTGGCTGAAAAATACTTTCCATATGGGGCTCTGTGGCGCAACGGTAGCGCGTCTGACTCCAGATCAGAAGGTTGCGTGTTCAAATCACGTCAGGGTCAAGTGTTTTGAAGTGGTTCATTGCTAATGAAAATAAATAATACTTGACATTTGACACTGATCAATCCATGTGATCCAGTGGCTGAACTTGACTTTCCTTATTGGGCTCTGTGGCGCAACGGTAGCGCGTCTGACTCCAGATCAGAAGGTTGCGTGTTCAAATCACGTCAGGGTCAAAGGTTTTGAAGAGGTTCATTGCTAATGAAAATAAGTAATACTTGACATTTGACACTGATCTATCCGTGGGATCAAGTGACTGAAAAATACTTTCGATATGGGGCTCTGTGGCGCAACGGTAGAGCGTCTGACTCCAGATCAGAAGGTTGCGTGTTCAAATCACGTCAGGGTCAAAGGTTTTGAAGAGGTTCATTGCTAATGAAAAGAAATAATACTTGACATTTGACACTGATCTATCCATGGGATCCAGTGGCTGAAAAGGACTTTTGATATGGGGTTCTGTGGCGCAACGGTAGCGCGTCTGACTCCAGATCAGAAGGTTGCGTGTTCAAATCACGTCAGGGTCAAGTGTTTTGAAGAGGTTCATTGCTACTGAAAATAAGTAATACTTGACATTTGACACTGATCTATCCATGGGATCCAGTGGCTGAAAATGCTTTGGATTCGGGCTCTGTGGTGCAACGGTAGCGCGTCTGACTCCAGATCAGAAGGTTGCGTGTTCAAATCACGTCAGGGTCAACGTTTTTGAAGAGGTTCATTGCTAATGAAAAGAAATAATACTTGACATTTGACACTGATCAATCCATGTGATCCAGTGGCTGAACTTCACTTTCCATATTGGGCTCTGTGGCGCAACGGTAGCGCGTCTGACTCCAGATCAGAAGGTTGCGTGTTCAAATCACGTCAGGGTCAAAGGTTTTGAAGAGGTTCATTGCTAATGAAAATTTGTAATACTTGACATTTGACACTGATCTATCCATGGGATCCAGTGGCTGAAAAAGTCTTTCGATATGGGGCTCTGTGGCGCAACGGTAGCGTGTCTGACTCCAGATCAGAAGGTTGCGTGTTCAAATCACGTCAAGGTCAAGGGTTTTGAAGAGGTTCATTGCTAATGAAAATAATTAATACTTGACATTTGACACTGATCTATCCATGGGATCCAGTGGCTGAAAGAGACTTTCCATATGGGGCTCTGTGGCGCAACGGTAGTGTGTCTGACTCCAGATCAGAAGTTTGCGTGTTCAAATCACGTCAGGGTCAAGTGTTTTGAAGAGGTTCATTGCTAATGAAAATAAATAATACTTGACATTTGACACTGATCAATCCATGTGATTCAGTGGCTGAACTTGACTTTGCATATTGGGCTCTGTGGCGCAACGGTAGCGTGTCTGACTCCAGATCAGAATGTTGCATGTTCAAATTATGTCAGGGTCAACGGTTTTGAAGAGGTTCATTGCTAATGAAAATAAGTGATACTTGACATTTGACACTGATCTATCCATGGGATCCAGTGGCTGAAAAAGACTTTCGATATGGGGCTCTGTGGCGCAACGTTAGCGCGTCTGAGTCCAGATCAGAAGGTTGCATGTTCAAATCACATCAGGGTCAACTTTTATTTTTTTTATCCACTATTTCTCCCCATTTTTCTATTTTTCTCCCATCCCAATTTCGTATGATCCAATTCTTCCCTCCCCTGTCTTGAACGTTGCTAGATTATGCCTCCCACTGGTCAGTTGTAGTGAGGACAGAAGCCTTGCATCACGTGTCCTCTCCGGTACACGAGGAGGCAGCCTGTCGCATCTTTTCCCTGCAGCAGCTCGAACTCTCAGTGGCGAGGAGTAACGCGTGGGAGGCTCATGCTGCCCCCGCTACTTCCTGCTTCCGCCACACCAGCGTCACCAAACCGACCAGTGGCTGAAAAAGGCTTTTGATATGGGGCTCTGTGGCGCAACGGTAGTGTGTCTGACTCCAGATCAGAACGTTGCGTGTTCAAATCACGTCAGGGTCAAAGGTTCTGAAGAGGTTCATTGCTAATGAAAATAAATAATACTTGACATTTGACACTGATCTATCCATGGGATCCACTGGCTGAACTAGACTTTTGATATGGGGCTCTGTGCACAACGGTAGCGCGTCTGACTCCAGATCAGAAGGTTGCGTGTTCAAAACACGTCAGGGTCAAAGGTTTTGAAGAGGTTCATTGCTAATGAAAATAAGTAATACTTGACATTTGACACTGATCTATCCATGGGATCCAGTGGCTGAAAAAGCCTTTCCATATGGGGCTCTGTGGCGCAACAGTAGCGCGTCTGACTCCAGATCAGAAGGTTGCGTGTTCAAATCACGTCAAGGTCAAGTGTTTTGAAGAGGTTCATTGCTAATGAAAATAATTAATACTTGACATTTGACACTGATCTATCCATGGGATCCAGTGGCTGAAAAAGCCTTTCCATATGGGGCTCTGTGGCGCAACAGTAGCGCGTCTGACTCCAGATCAGAAGGTTGTGTGTTCAAATCACGTCAGGGTCAAGGGTTTTGAAGAGGTTCATTGCTAATGAAAATAATTAATACTTGACATTTGACACTGATCTATCCATGGGATCCAGTGGCTGAAAAAGTCTTTCCATATGGGGCTCTGTGGCGCAACGGTAGCGTGTCTGACTCCAGATCAGAATGTTGCATGTTCAAATCACGTCAGGGTCAAAGGTTTTGAAGAGGTTCATTGCTAATGAAAATAAATAATACTTGACATTTGACACTGATCAATCCATGTGATCCAGTGGCTGAACTTGACTTTCCATATTGGGCTCTGTGGTGCAAAGGTAGCGCATCTCACTCCAGATCAGAAGGTTGCGTGTTCAAATCACGTCAGGCTCAAAGGTTTTGAAGAGGTTCATTGCTAATGAAAATAAGTAATACTTGACACTTGACACTGATCAATCCATGTGATCCAGTGACTGAAAAATACTTTCGATATGGGGCTCTGTGGCGCAACGGTAGAGCGTCTGACTCCAGATCAGAAGGTTGCGTGTTCAAATCACGTCAGGGTCAAAGGTTTTGAAGAGGTTCATTGCTAATGAAAAGAAATAATACTTGACATTTGACACTGATCTATCCATGGGATCCAGTGGCTGAAAAGGACTTTTGATATGGGGTTCTGTGGCGCAACGGTAGCGCGTCTGACTCCAGATCAGAAGGTTGCGTGTTCAAATCACGTCAGGGTCAAGTGTTTTGAAGAGGTTCATTGCTACTGAAAATAAGTAATACTTGACATTTGACACTGATCTATCCATGGGATCCAGTGGCTGAAAATGCTTTGGATTCGGGCTCTGTGGTGCAACGGTAGCGCGTCTGACTCCAGATCAGAAGGTTGCGTGTTCAAATCACGTCAGGGTCAACGTTTTTGAAGAGGTTCATTGCTAATGAAAAGAAATAATACTTGACATTTGACACTGATCAATCCATGTGATCCAGTGGCTGAACTTCACTTTCCATATTGGGCTCTGTGGCGCAACGGTAGCGCGTCTGACTCCAGATCAGAAGGTTGCGTGTTCAAATCACGTCAGGGTCAAAGGTTTTGAAGAGGTTCATTGCTAATGAAAATTTGTAATACTTGACATTTGACACTGATCTATCCATGGGATCCAGTGGCTGAAAAAGTCTTTCGATATGGGGCTCTGTGGCGCAACGGTAGCGTGTCTGACTCCAGATCAGAAGGTTGCGTGTTCAAATCACGTCAAGGTCAAGGGTTTTGAAGAGGTTCATTGCTAATGAAAATAATTAATACTTGACATTTGACACTGATCTATCCATGGGATCCAGTGGCTGAAAGAGACTTTCCATATGGGGCTCTGTGGCGCAACGGTAGTGTGTCTGACTCCAGATCAGAAGTTTGCGTGTTCAAATCACGTCAGGGTCAAGTGTTTTGAAGAGGTTCATTGCTAATGAAAATAAATAATACTTGACATTTGACACTGATCAATCCATGTGATTCAGTGGCTGAACTTGACTTTGCATATTGGGCTCTGTGGCGCAACGGTAGCGTGTCTGACTCCAGATCAGAATGTTGCATGTTCAAATTATGTCAGGGTCAACGGTTTTGAAGAGGTTCATTGCTAATGAAAATAAGTGATACTTGACATTTGACACTGATCTATCCATGGGATCCAGTGGCTGAAAAAGACTTTCGATATGGGGCTCTGTGGCGCAACGTTAGCGCGTCTGAGTCCAGATCAGAAGGTTGCATGTTCAAATCACATCAGGGTCAACTTTTATTTTTTTTATCCACTATTTCTCCCCATTTTTCTATTTTTCTCCCATCCCAATTTCGTATGATCCAATTCTTCCCTCCCCTGTCTTGAACGTTGCTAGATTATGCCTCCCACTGGTCAGTTGTAGTGAGGACAGAAGCCTTGCATCACGTGTCCTCTCCGGTACACGAGGAGGCAGCCTGTCGCATCTTTTCCCTGCAGCAGCTCGAACTCTCAGTGGCGAGGAGTAACGCGTGGGAGGCTCATGCTGCCCCCGCTACTTCCTGCTTCCGCCACACCAGCGTCACCAAACCGACCAGTGGCTGAAAAAGGCTTTTGATATGGGGCTCTGTGGCGCAACGGTAGTGTGTCTGACTCCAGATCAGAACGTTGCGTGTTCAAATCACGTCAGGGTCAAAGGTTCTGAAGAGGTTCATTGCTAATGAAAATAAATAATACTTGACATTTGACACTGATCTATCCATGGGATCCACTGGCTGAACTAGACTTTTGATATGGGGCTCTGTGCACAACGGTAGCGCGTCTGACTCCAGATCAGAAGGTTGCGTGTTCAAAACACGTCAGGGTCAAAGGTTTTGAAGAGGTTCATTGCTAATGAAAATAAGTAATACTTGACATTTGACACTGATCTATCCATGGGATCCAGTGGCTGAAAAAGCCTTTCCATATGGGGCTCTGTGGCGCAACAGTAGCGCGTCTGACTCCAGATCAGAAGGTTGCGTGTTCAAATCACGTCAAGGTCAAGTGTTTTGAAGAGGTTCATTGCTAATGAAAATAATTAATACTTGACATTTGACACTGATCTATCCATGGGATCCAGTGGCTGAAAAAGCCTTTCCATATGGGGCTCTGTGGCGCAACAGTAGCGCGTCTGACTCCAGATCAGAAGGTTGTGTGTTCAAATCACGTCAGGGTCAAGGGTTTTGAAGAGGTTCATTGCTAATGAAAATAATTAATACTTGACATTTGACACTGATCTATCCATGGGATCCAGTGGCTGAAAAAGTCTTTCCATATGGGGCTCTGTGGCGCAACGGTAGCGTGTCTGACTCCAGATCAGAATGTTGCATGTTCAAATCACGTCAGGGTCAAAGGTTTTGAAGAGGTTCATTGCTAATGAAAATAAATAATACTTGACATTTGACACTGATCAATCCATGTGATCCAGTGGCTGAACTTGACTTTCCATATTGGGCTCTGTGGTGCAAAGGTAGCGCATCTCACTCCAGATCAGAAGGTTGCGTGTTCAAATCACGTCAGGCTCAAAGGTTTTGAAGAGGTTCATTGCTAATGAAAATAACTAATACTTGACATTTGACACTGATCTATCCATGGGATCCAGTGGCTGAAAAAGACTTTCGATATGGGGCTCTGTGGCGCAACGGTGGCGCGTCTGACTCCAGATCAGAAGGTTGCGTGTTCAAATCACGTTAGGGTCAAGTGTTTTGAAGAGGTTCATTGCTAATGAAAATAATTAATACTTGACATTTGACACTGATCAATCCATGTGATCCAGTGGCTGAACTTGACTTTCCATATTGGGCTCTGTGGCGCAACGGTAGCGCGTCTGACTCCAGATCAGAAGGTTGCGTGTTCAAATCATGTCAGGGTCAAAGGTTTTGAAGAGGTTCATTGCTAATGAAAATAAGTAATACTTGACACTTGACACTGATCTATCCATGGGATCCAGTGGCTGAAAAAGACTTTTGATATGGGGCTCTGTGGCGCAACGGTAGCGCGTCTGACTCCAGATCAGAAGGTTGCGTGTTCAAATCACGTCAGGGTCAAGTGTTTTGAAGAGGTTCATTGCTACTGAAAATAAGTAATACTTTACATTTGACACTGATCTATCCATGGGATCCCGTGGCTGAAAATGCTTTGGATTGGGGCTCTGTGGCGCAACGGTAGCGCGTCTGACTCCAGATCAGAAGGTTGCGTGTTCAAATCAGGTCAGGGTCAATGTTTTTGAAGAGGTTCATTGCTAATGAAAAGAAATAATACTTGACATTTGACACTGATCTCTCCATGGGATCCAGTGGCTGAAAAATACTTTCCAGATGGGGCTCTGTGGCGCAACGGTAGCGCGTCTGACTCCAGATCAGAAGGTTGCGTGTTCAAATCACGTCAGGGTCAAGTGTTTTGAAGAGGTTCATTGCTAATGAAAATTAGTAATACTTGACATTTGACACTGATCAATCCATGTGATCCAGTGGCTGAACTTCACTTTCCATATTGGGCTCTGTGGCGCAACGGTAGCGCGTCTGACTCCAGATCAGAAGGTTGCGTGTTCAAATCACGTCAGGGTCAAAGGTTTTGAAGAGGTTCATTGCTAATGAAAATAAGTAATACTTGACATTTGACACTGATCTATCCATGGGATCCAGTGGCTGAAAAAGACTTTCGATATGGGGCTCTGTGACGCAACGGTAGCGCGTCTGACTCCAGATCAGAATGTTGCGTGTTCAAATCAGGTCAGGGTCAAGTGTTTTGAAGAGGTTCATTGCTAATGAAAATAAGTAATACTTGACATTTGACACTGATCTATCCGTGGGATCAAGTGACTGAAAAAGACTTTCGATATGGGGCTCTGTGGCGCAACGGTAGCGCGTCTCACTCCAGATCAGAAGGTTGCGTGTTCAAATCACGTCAGGGTCAACGTTTTTGAAGAGGTTCATTGCTAATGAAAAGAAATAATACTTGACATTTGACACTGATCAATCCATGTGATCCAGTGGCTGAACTTCACTTTCCATATTGGGCTCTGTGGCGCAACGGTAGCGCGTCTGACTCCAGATCAGAAGGTTGCGTGTTCAAATCACGTCAGGGTCAAAGGTTTTGAAGAGGTTCATTGCTAATGAAAATTTGTAATACTTGACATTTGACACTGATCTATCCATGGGATCCAGTGGCTGAAAAAGTCTTTCGATATGGGGCTCTGTGGCGCAACGGTAGCGTGTCTGACTCCAGATCAGAAGGTTGCGTGTTCAAATCACGTCAAGGTCAAGGGTTTTGAAGAGGTTCATTGCTAATGAAAATAATTAATACTTGACATTTGACACTGATCTATCCATGGGATCCAGTGGCTGAAAGAGACTTTCCATATGGGGCTCTGTGGCGCAACGGTAGTGTGTCTGACTCCAGATCAGAAGTTTGCGTGTTCAAATCACGTCAGGGTCAAGTGTTTTGAAGAGGTTCATTGCTAATGAAAATAAATAATACTTGACATTTGACACTGATCAATCCATGTGATCCAGTGGCTGAACTTGACTTTGCATATTGGGCTCTGTGGCGCAACGGTAGCGTGTCTGACTCCAGATCAGAATGTTGCATGTTCAAATTATGTCAGGGTCAACGGTTTTGAAGAGGTTCATTGCTAATGAAAATAAGTGATACTTGACATTTGACACTGATCTATCCATGGGATCCAGTGGCTGAAAAAGACTTTCGATATGGGATCCAGTGGCTGAAAAAGCCTTTCCATATGGGGCTCTGTGGCGCAACAGTAGCGCGTCTGACTCCAGATCAGAAGGTTGTGTGTTCAAATCACGTCAGGGTCAAGGGTTTTGAAGAGGTTCATTGCTAATGAAAATAATTAATACTTGACATTTGACACTGATCTATCCATGGGATCCAGTGGCTGAAAAAGTCTTTCCATATGGGGCTCTGTGGCGCAACGGTAGCGTGTCTGACTCCAGATCAGAATGTTGCGTGTTCAAATCACGTCAGGGTCAAAGGTTTTGAAGAGGTTCATTGCTAATGAAAATAAATAATACTTGACATTTGACACTGATCAATCCATGTGATCCAGTGGCTGAACTTGACTTTCCATATTGGGCTCTGTGGTGCAAAGGTAGCGCATCTCACTCCAGATCAGAAGGTTGCGTGTTCAAATCACGTCAGGCTCAAAGGTTTTGAAGAGGTTCATTGCTAATGAAAATAACTAATACTTGACATTTGACACTGATCTATCCATGGGATCCAGTGGCTGAAAAAGACTTTCGATATGGGGCTCTGTGGCGCAACGGTGGCGCGTCTGACTCCAGATCAGAAGGTTGCGTGTTCAAATCACGTTAGGGTCAAGTGTTTTGAAGAGGTTCATTGCTAATGAAAATAATTAATACTTGACATTTGACACTGATCAATCCATGTGATCCAGTGGCTGAACTTGACTTTCCATATTGGGCTCTGTGGCGCAACGGTAGCGCGTCTGACTCCAGATCAGAAGGTTGCGTGTTCAAATCATGTCAGGGTCAAAGGTTTTGAAGAGGTTCATTGCTAATGAAAATAAGTAATACTTGACACTTGACACTGATCTATCCATGGGATCCAGTGGCTGAAAAAGACTTTTGATATGGGGCTCTGTGGCGCAACGGTAGCGCGTCTGACTCCAGATCAGAAGGTTACGTGTTCAAATCACGTCAGGGTCAAGTGTTTTGAAGAGGTTCATTGCTACTGAAAATAAGTAATACTTTACATTTGACACTGATCTATCCATGGGATCCCGTGGCTGAAAATGCTTTGGATTGGGGCTCTGTGGCGCAACGGTAGCGCGTCTGACTCCAGATCAGAAGGTTGCGTGTTCAAATCAGGTCAGGGTCAATGTTTTTGAAGAGGTTCATTGCTAATGAAAAGAAATAATACTTGACATTTGACACTGATCTCTCCATGGGATCCAGTGGCTGAAAAATACTTTCCAGATGGGGCTCTGTGGCGCAACGGTAGCGCGTCTGACTCCAGATCAGAAGGTTGCGTGTTCAAATCACGTCAGGGTCAAGTGTTTTGAAGAGGTTCATTGCTAATGAAAATTAGTAATACTTGACATTTGACACTGATCAATCCATGTGATCCAGTGGCTGAACTTCACTTTCCATATTGGGCTCTGTGGCGCAACGGTAGCGCGTCTGACTCCAGATCAGAAGGTTGCGTGTTCAAATCACGTCAGGGTCAAAGGTTTTGAAGAGGTTCATTGCTAATGAAAATAAGTAATACTTGACATTTGACACTGATCTATCCATGGGATCCAGTGGCTGAAAAAGACTTTCGATATGGGGCTCTGTGACGCAACGGTAGCGCGTCTGACTCCAGATCAGAATGTTGCGTGTTCAAATCAGGTCAGGGTCAAGTGTTTTGAAGAGGTTCATTGCTAATGAAAATAAGTAATACTTGACATTTGACACTGATCTATCCGTGGGATCAAGTGACTGAAAAAGACTTTCGATATGGGGCTCTGTGGCGCAACGGTAGCGCGTCTCACTCCAGATCAGAAGGTTGCGTGTTCAAATCACGTCAGGGTCAACGTTTTTGAAGAGGTTCATTGCTAATGAAAAGAAATAATACTTGACATTTGACACTGATCAATCCATGTGATCCAGTGGCTGAACTTCACTTTCCATATTGGGCTCTGTGGCGCAACGGTAGCGCGTCTGACTCCAGATCAGAAGGTTGCGTGTTCAAATCACGTCAGGGTCAAAGGTTTTGAAGAGGTTCATTGCTAATGAAAATTTGTAATACTTGACATTTGACACTGATCTATCCATGGGATCCAGTGGCTGAAAAAGTCTTTCGATATGGGGCTCTGTGGCGCAACGGTAGCGTGTCTGACTCCAGATCAGAAGGTTGCGTGTTCAAATCACGTCAAGGTCAAGGGTTTTGAAGAGGTTCATTGCTAATGAAAATAATTAATACTTGACATTTGACACTGATCTATCCATGGGATCCAGTGGCTGAAAGAGACTTTCCATATGGGGCTCTGTGGCGCAACGGTAGTGTGTCTGACTCCAGATCAGAAGTTTGCGTGTTCAAATCACGTCAGGGTCAAGTGTTTTGAAGAGGTTCATTGCTAATGAAAATAAATAATACTTGACATTTGACACTGATCAATCCATGTGATCCAGTGGCTGAACCTGACTTTGCATATTGGGCTCTGTGGCGCAACGGTAGCGTGTCTGACTCCAGATCAGAATGTTGCATGTTCAAATTATGTCAGGGTCAACGGTTTTGAAGAGGTTCATTGCTAATGAAAATAAGTGATACTTGACATTTGACACTGATCTATCCATGGGATCCAGTGGCTGAAAAAGACTTTCGATATGGGGCTCTGTGGCGCAACGTTAGCCCGTCTGAGTCCAGATCAGAAGGTTGCATGTTCAAATCACATCAGGGTCAACTTTTATTTTTTTTATCCACTATTTCTCCCCATTTTTCTATTTTTCTCCCATCCCAATTTCGTATGATCCAATTCTTCCCTCCCCTGTCTTGAACGTTGCTAGATTATGCCTCCCACTGGTCAGTTGTAGTGAGGACAGAAGCCTTGCATCACGTGTCCTCTCCGGTACACGAGGAGGCAGCCTGTCGCATCTTTTCCCTGCAGCAGCTCGAACTCTCAGTGGCGAGGAGTAACGCGTGGGAGGCTCATGCTGCCCCCGCTACTTCCTGCTTCCGCCACACCAGCGTCACCAAACCGACCAGTGGCTGAAAAAGGCTTTTGATATGGGGCTCTGTGGCGCAACGGTAGCGTGTCTGACTCCAGATCAGAACGTTGCGTGTTCAAATCACGTCAGGGTCAAAGGTTCTGAAGAGGTTCATTGCTAATGAAAATAAATAATACTTGACATTTGACACTGATCTATCCATGGGATCCAGTGGCTGAACTAGACTTTTGATATGGGGCTCTGTGCACAACGGTAGCGCGTCTGACTCCAGATCAGAAGGTTGCGTGTTCAAATCACGTCAGGGTCAAAGGTTTTGAAGAGGTTCATTGCTTATGAAAATAAGTAATACTTGACATTTGACACTGATCTATCCATGGGATCCAGTGGCTGAAAAAGCCTTTCCATATGGGGCTCTGTGGCGCAACAGTAGCGCGTCTGACTCCAGATCAGAAGGTTGCGTGTTCAAATCACGTCAAGGTCAAGTGTTTTGAAGAGGTTCATTGCTAATGAAAATAATTAATACTTGACATTTGACACTGATCTATCCATGGGATCCAGTGGCTGAAAAAGCCTTTCCATATGGGGCTCTGTGGCGCAACAGTAGCGCGTCTGACTCCAGATCAGAAGGTTGCGTGTTCAAATCACGTCAGGGTCAAGGGTTTTGAAGAGGTTCATTGCTAATGAAAATAATTAACACTTGACATTTGACACTGATCTATCCATGGGATCCAGTGGCTGAAAAAGTCTTTCCATATGGGGCTCTGTGGCGCAACGGTAGCGTGTCTGACTCCAGATCAGAATGTTGCGTGTTCAAATCACGTCAGGGTCAAAGGTTTTGAAGAGGTTCATTGCTAATGAAAATAAATAATACTTGACATTTGACACTGATCAATCCATGTGATCCAGTGGCTGAACTTGACTTTCCATATTGGGCTCTGTGGTGCAAAGGTAGCGCATCTCACTCCAGATCAGAAGGTTGCATGTTCAAATCACGTCAGGCTCAAAGGTTTTGAAGAGGTTCATTGCTAATGAAAATAACTAATACTTGACATTTGACACTGATCTATCCATGGGATCCAGTGGCTGAAAAAGACTTTCGATATGGGGCTCTGTGGCGCAACGGTGGCGCGTCTGACTCCAGATCAGAAGGTTGCGTGTTCAAATCACGTTAGGGTCAAGTGTTTTGAAGAGGTTCATTGCTAATGAAAATAATTAATAATTGACATTTGACACTGATCAATCCATGTGATCCAGTGGCTGAACTTGACTTTCCATATTGGGCTCTGTGGCGCAACGGTAGCGCGTCTGACTCCAGATCAGAAGGTTGCGTGTTCAAATCATGTCAGGGTCAAAGGTTTTGAAGAGGTTCATTGCTAATGAAAATAAGTAATACTTGACACTTGACACTGATCTATCCATGGGATCCAGTGGCTGAAAAATACTTTTGATATGGGGCTCTGTGGCGCAACGGTAGCGCGTCTGACTCCAGATCAGAAGGTTGCGTGTTCAAATCACGTCAGGGTCAAGTGTTTTGAAGAGGTTCATTGCTACTGAAAATAAGTAATACTTTACATTTGACACTGATCTATCCATGGGATCCCGTGGCTGAAAATGCTTTGGATTGGGGCTCTGTGGCGCAACGGTAGCGCGTCTGACTCCAGATCAGAAGGTTGCGTGTTCAAATCAGGTCAGGGTCAATGTTTTTGAAGAGGTTCATTGCTAATGAAAAGAAATAATACTTGACATTTGACACTGATCTCTCCATGGGATCCAGTGGCTGAAAAATACTTTCCAGATGGGGCTCTGTGGCGCAACGGTAGCGCGTCTGACTCCAGATCAGAAGGTTGCGTGTTCAAATCACGTCAGGGTCAAGTGTTTTGAAGAGGTTCATTGCTAATGAAAATTAGTAATACTTGACATTTGACACTGATCAATCCATGTGATCCAGTGGCTGAACTTCACTTTCCATATTGGGCTCTGTGGCGCAATGGTAGCGCGTCTGACTCCAGATCAGAAGGTTGCGTGTTCAAATCACGTCAGGGTCAAAGGTTTTGAAGAGGTTCATTGCTAATGAAAATAAGTAATACTTGACATTTGACACTGATCTATCCATGGGATCCAGTGGCTGAAAAAGACTTTCGATATGGGGCTCTGTGGCGCAACGGTAGCGCGTCTGACTCCAGATCAGAATGTTGCGTGTTCAAATCAGGTCAGGGTCAAGTGTTTTGAAGAGGTTCATTGCTAATGAAAATAAGTAATACTTGACATTTGACACTGATCTATCCGTGGGATCAAGTGACTGAAAAAGACTTTCGATATGGGGCTCTGTGGCGCAACGGTAGCGCGTCTGACTCCAGATCAGAAGGTTGCGTGTTCAAATCACGTCACGGTCAAAGGTTTTGAAGAGGTTCATTGCTAATGAAAAGAAATAATACTTGACATTTGACACTGATCTATCCATGGGATCCAGTGGCTGAAAAGGACTTTTGATATGGGGTTCTGTGGCGCAACGGTAGCGCGTCTGACTCCAGATCAGAAGGTTGCGTGTTCAAATCACGTCAGGGTCAAGTGTTTTGAAGAGGTTCATTGCTACTGAAAATAAGTAATACTTGACATTTGACACTGATCTATCCATGGGATCCAGTGGCTGAAAATGCTTAGGATTCGGGCTCTGTGGTGCAACGGTAGCGCGTCTGTCTCCAGATCAGAAGGTTGCGTGTTCAAATCACGTCAGGGTCAACGTTTTTGAAGAGGTTCATTGCTAATGAAAAGAAATAATACTTGACATTTGACACTGATCAATCCATGTGATCCAGTGGCTGAACTTCACTTTCCATATTGGGCTCTGTGGCGCAACGGTAGCGCGTCTGACTCCAGATCAGAAGGTTGCGTGTTCAAATCACGTCAGGGTCAATGGTTTTGAAGAGGTTCATTGCTAATGAAAATTTGTAATACTTGACATTTGACACTGATCTATGCATGGGATCCCGTGGCTGAAAATGCTTTGGATTGGGGCTCTGTGGCACAACGGTAGTGCGTCTGACTCCAGATCAGAAGGTTGCGTGTTCAAATCACGTCAGGGTCAATGTTTTTGAAGAGGTTCATTGCTAATGAAAATAAATAATACTTGACATTTGACACTGATCTATCCATGGGATCCAGTGGCTGAAAAAGCCTTTCCATATGGGGCTCTGTGGCGCAACAGTAGCGCGTCTGACTCCAGATCAGAAGGTTGCGTGTTCAAATCACGTCAGGGTCAAGGGTTTTGAAGAGGTTCATTGCTAATGAAAATAATTAATACTTGACATTTGACACTGATCTATCCATGGGATCCAGTGGCTGAAAAAGTCTTTCCATATGGGGCTCTGTGGCGCAACGGTAGCGCGTCTGACTCCAGATCAGAATGTTGCATGTTCAAATCACGTCAGGGTCAAAGGTTTTGAAGAGGTTCATTGCTAATGAAAATAAATAATACTTGACATTTGACACTGATCAATCCATGTGATCCAGTGGCTGAACTTGACTTTCCATATTGGGCTCTGTGGTGCAAAGGTAGCGCATCTCACTCCAGATCAGAAGGTTGCGTGTTCAAATCACGTCAGGCTCAAAGGTTTTGAAGAGGTTCATTGCTAATGAAAATAACTAATACTTGACATTTGACACTGATCTATCCATGGGATCCAGTGGCTGAAAAAGACTTTCGATATGGGGCTCTGTGGCGCAACGGTGGCGCGTCTCACTCCAGATCAGAAGGTTGCGTGTTCAAATCACGTCAGGGTCAAGTGTTTTGAAGAGGTTCATTGCTAATGAAAATAATTAATACTTGACATTTGACACTGATCAATCCATGTGATCCAGTGGCTGAACTTGACTTTCCATATTGGGCTCTGTGGCGCAACGGTAGCGTGTCTGACTCCAGATCAGAAGGTTGCGTGTTCAAATCATGTCAGGGTCAAAGGTTTTGAAGAGGTTCATTGCTAATGAAAATAAGTAATACTTGACACTTGACACTGATCTATCCATGGGATCCAGTGGCTGAAAAAGACTTTTGATATGGGGCTCTGTGGCGCAACGGTAGCGCGTCTGACTCCAGATCAGAAGGTTGCGTGTTCAAATCACGTCAGGGTCAAGTGTTTTGAAGAGGTTCATTGCTACTGAAAATAAGTAATACTTTACATTTGACACTGATCTATCCATGGGATCCCGTGGCTGAAAATGCTTTGGATTGGGGCTCTGTGGCGCAACGGTAGCGCGTCTGACTCCAGATCAGAAGGTTGCGTGTTCAAATCACGTCAGGGTCAATGTTTTTGAAGAGGTTCATTGCTAATGAAAAGAAATAATACTTGACATTTGACACTGATCTCTCCATGGGATCCAGTGGCTGAAAAATACTTTCCATATGGGGCTCTGTGGCGCAACGGTAGCGCGTCTGACTCCAGATCAGAAGGTTGCGTGTTCAAATCACGTCAGGGTCAAGTGTTTTGAAGAGGTTCATTGCTAATGAAAATTAGTAATACTTGACATTTGACACTGATCAATCCATGTGATCCAGTGGCTGAACTTCACTTTCCATATTGGGCTCTGTGGCGCAAAGGTAGCGCGTCTGACTCCAGATCAGAAGGTTGCGTGTTCAAATCACGTCAGGGTCAAAGGTTTTGAAGAGGTTCATTGCTAATGAAAATAAGTAATACTTGACATTTGACACTGATCTATCCATGGGATCCAGTGGCTGAAAAAGACTTTCGATATGGGGCTCTGTGGCGCAACGGTAGCGCGTCTGACTCCAGATCAGAAGGTTGCGTGTTCAAATCACGTCAGGGTCAAGGGTTTTGAAGAGGTTCATTGCTAATGAAAAGAAATAATACTTGACATTTGACACTGATCTATCCATGGGATCCAGTGGCTGAAAAGGACTTTTGATATGGGGTTCTGTGGCGCAACGGTAGCGCGTCTGACTCCAGATCAGAAGGTTGCGTGTTCAAATCACGTCAGGGTCAAGTGTTTTGAAGAGGTTCATTGCTACTGAAAATAAGTAATACTTGACATTTGACACTGATCTATCCATGGGATCCAGTGGCTGAAAATGCTTTGGATTCGGGCTCTGTGGTGCAACGGTAGCGCGTCTGACTCCAGATCAGAAGGTTGCGTGTTCAAATCACGTCAGGGTCAATGTTTTTGAAGAGGTTCATTGCTAATGAAAAGAAATAATACTTGACATTTGACACTGATCAATCCATGTGATCCAGTGGCTGAACTTCGCTTTCCATATTGGGCTCTGTGGCGCAACGGTAGCGCGTCTGACTCCAGATCAGAAGGTTGCGTGTTCAAATCACGTCAGGGTCAAAGGTTTTTAAGAGGTTCATTGCTAATGAAAATTTGTAATACTTGACATTTGACACTGATCTATCCATGGGATCCTGTGGCTGAAAATGCTTTGGATTGGGGCTCTGTGGCGCAACGGTAGCGCGTCTGACTCCAGATCAGAAGGTTGCGTGTTCAAATCACGTCAGGGTCAACGTTTTTGAAGAGGTTCATTGCTAATGAAAAGAAATAATACTTGACATTTGACACTGATCTCTCCATGGGATCCAGTGGCTGAGAAAATACTTTCCATATGGGGCTCTGTGGCGCAACGGTAGCGCGTCTGACTCCAGATCAGAAGGTTGCGTGTTCAAATCACGTCAGGGTCAAGTGTTTTGAAGAGGTTCATTGCTAATGAAAATTAGTAATACTTGACATTTGACACTGATCAATCCATGTGATCCAGTGGCTGAACTTCACTTTCCATATTGGGCTCTGTGGCGCAACGGTAGCGCGTCTGACTCCAGATCAGAAGGTTGCGTGTTCAAATCACGTCAGGGTCAAAGGTTTTGAAGAGGTTCATTGCTAATGAAAATAAGTAATACTTGACATTTGACACTGATCTATCCATGGGATCCAGTGGCTGAAAAAGACTTTCGATATGGGGCTCTGTGGCGCAACGGTAGCGCGTCTGACTCCAGATCAGAAGGTTGCGTGTTCAAATCACGTCAGGGTCAAGGGTTTTGAAGAGGTTCATTGCTAATGAAAATAATTAATACTTGACATTTGACACTGATCTATCCATGGGATCCAGTGGCTGAAAAAGACTTTCCATATGGGGCTCTGTGGCGCAACGGTAGCGCGTCTGACTCCAGATCAGAATGTTGCGTGTTCAAATCATGTCAGGGTCAAGTGTTTTGAAGAGGTTCATTGCTAATGAAAATAAGTAATACTTGACATTTGACACTGATCTATCCGTGGGATCAAGTGACTGAAAAAGACTTTCGATATGGGGCTCTGTGGCGCAACGGTAGCGCGTCTGACTCCAGATCAGAAGGTTGCGTGTTCAAATCACGTCAGGGTCAAAGGTTTTGAAGAGGTTCATTGCTAATGAAAAGAAATAATACTTGACATTTGACACTGATCTATCCATGGGATCCAGTGGCTGAAAAGGACTTTTGATATGGGGTTCTGTGGCGCAACGGTAGCGCGTCTGACTCCAGATCAGAAGGTTGCGTGTTCAAATCACGTCAGGGTCAAGTGTTTTGAAGAGGTTCATTGCTACTGAAAATAAGTAATACTTGACATTTGACACTGATCTATCCATGGGATCCCGTGGCTGAAAATGCTTTGGATTGGGGCTCTGTGGCACAACGGTAGTGCGTCTGACTCCAGATCAGAAGGTTGCGTGTTCAAATCACGTCAGGGTCAATGTTTTTGAAGAGGTTCATTGCTAATGAAAATAAATAATACTTGACATTTGACACTGATCTATCCATGGGATCCAGTGGCTGAAAAAGCCTTTCCATATGGGGCTCTGTGGCGCAACAGTAGCGCGTCTGACTCCAGATCAGAAGGTTGCGTGTTCAAATCACGTCAGGGTCAAGGGTTTTGAAGAGGTTCATTGCTAATGAAAATAATTAATACTTGACATTTAACACTGATCTATCCATGGGATCCAGTGGCTGAAAAAGTCTTTCCATATGGGGCTCTGTGGCGCAACGGTAGCGCGTCTGACTCCAGATCAGAATGTTGCATGTTCAAATCACGTCAGGGTCAAAGGTTTTGAAGAGGTTCATTGCTAATGAAAATAAATAATACTTGACATTTGACACTGATCAATCCATGTGATCCAGTGGCTGAACTTGACTTTCCATATTGGGCTCTGTGGTGCAAAGGTAGCGCATCTCACTCCAGATCAGAAGGTTGCGTGTTCAAATCACGTCAGGCTCAAAGGTTTTGAAGAGGTTCATTGCTAATGAAAATAACTAATACTTGACATTTGACACTGATCTATCCATGGGATCCAGTGGCTGAAAAAGACTTTCGATATGGGGCTCTGTGGCGCAACGGTGGCGCGTCTCACTCCAGATCAGAAGGTTGCGTGTTCAAATCACGTCAGGGTCAAGTGTTTTGAAGAGGTTCATTGCTAATGAAAATAATTAATACTTGACATTTGACACTGATCAATCCATGTGATCCAGTGGCTGAACTTGACTTTCCATATTGGGCTCTGTGGCGCAACGGTAGCGTGTCTGACTCCAGATCAGAAGGTTGCGTGTTCAAATCATGTCAGGGTCAAAGGTTTTGAAGAGGTTCATTGCTAATGAAAATAAGTAATACTTGACACTTGACACTGATCTATCCATGGGATCCAGTGGCTGAAAAAGACTTTTGATATGGGGCTCTGTGGCGCAACGGTAGCGCGTCTGACTCCAGATCAGAAGGTTGCGTGTTCAAATCACGTCAGGGTCAAGTGTTTTGAAGAGGTTCATTGCTACTGAAAATAAGTAATACTTTACATTTGACACTGATCTATCCATGGGATCCCGTGGCTGAAAATGCTTTGGATTGGGGCTCTGTGGCGCAACGGTAGCGCGTCTGACTCCAGATCAGAAGGTTGCGTGTTCAAATCACGTCAGGGTCAATGTTTTTGAAGAGGTTCATTGCTAATGAAAAGAAATAATACTTGACATTTGACACTGATCTCTCCATGGGATCCAGTGGCTGAAAAATACTTTCCATATGGGGCTCTGTGGCGCAACGGTAGCGCGTCTGACTCCAGATCAGAAGGTTGCGTGTTCAAATCACGTCAGGGTCAAGTGTTTTGAAGAGGTTAATTGCTAATGAAAATTAGTAATACTTGACATTTGACACTGATCAATCCATGTGATCCAGTGGCTGAACTTCACTTTCCATATTGGGCTCTGTGGCGCAAAGGTAGCGCGTCTGACTCCAGATCAGAAGGTTGCGTGTTCAAATCACGTCAGGGTCAAAGGTTTTGAAGAGGTTCATTGCTAATGAAAATAAGTAATACTTGACATTTGACACTGATCTATCCATGGGATCCAGTGGCTGAAAAAGACTTTCGATATGGGGCTCTGTGGCGCAACGGTAGCGCGTCTGACTCCAGATCAGAAGGTTGCGTGTTCAAATCACGTCAGGGTCAAGGGTTTTGAAGAGGTTCATTGCTAATGAAAAGAAATAATACTTGACATTTGACACTGATCTATCCATGGGATCCAGTGGCTGAAAAGGACTTTTGATATGGGGTTCTGTGGCGCAACGGTAGCGCGTCTGACTCCAGATCAGAAGGTTGCGTGTTCAAATCACGTCAGGGTCAAGTGTTTTGAAGAGGTTCATTGCTACTGAAAATAAGTAATACTTGACATTTGACACTGATCTATCCATGGGATCCAGTGGCTGAAAATGCTTTGGATTCGGGCTCTGTGGTGCAACGGTAGCGCGTCTGACTCCAGATCAGAAGGTTGCGTGTTCAAATCACGTCAGGGTCAACGTTTTTGAAGAGGTTCATTGCTAATGAAAAGAAATAATACTTGACATTTGACACTGATCAATCCATGTGATCCAGTGGCTGAACTTCGCTTTCCATATTGGGCTCTGTGGCGCAACGGTAGCGCGTCTGACTCCAGATCAGAAGGTTGCGTGTTCAAATCACGTCAGGGTCAAAGGTTTTGAAGAGGTTCATTGCTAATGAAAATTTGTAATACTTGACATTTGACACTGATCTATCCATGGGATCCTGTGGCTGAAAATGCTTTGGATTGGGGCTCTGTGGCGCAACGGTAGCGCGTCTGACTCCAGATCAGAAGGTTGCGTGTTCAAATCACGTCAGGGTCAACGTTTTTGAAGAGGTTCATTGCTAATGAAAAGAAATAATACTTGACATTTGACACTGATCTCTCCATGGGATCCAGTGGCTGAGAAAATACTTTCCATATGGGGCTCTGTGGCGCAACGGTAGCGCGTCTGACTCCAGATCAGAAGGTTGCGTGTTCAAATCACGTCAGGGTCAAGTGTTTTGAAGAGGTTCATTGCTAATGAAAATTAGTAATACTTGACATTTGACACTGATCAATCCATGTGATCCAGTGGCTGAACTTCACTTTCCATATTGGGCTCTGTGGCGCAACGGTAGCGCGTCTGACTCCAGATCAGAAGGTTGCGTATTCAAATCACGTCAGGGTCAAAGGTTTTGAAGAGGTTCATTGCTAATGAAAATAAGTAATACTTGACATTTGACACTGATCTATCCATGGGATCCAGTGGCTGAAAAAGACTTTGGATATGGGGCTCTGTGGCGCAACGGTAGCGCGTCTGACTCCAGATCAGAAGGTTGCGTGTTCAAATCACGTCAGGGTCAAGGGTTTTGAAGAGGTTCATTGCTAATGAAAATAATTAATACTTGACATTTGACACTGATCTATCCATGGGATCCAGTGGCTGAAAAAGACTTTCCATATGGGGCTCTGTGGCGCAACGGTAGCGCGTCTGACTCCAGATCAGAATGTTGCGTGTTCAAATCATGTCAGGGTCAAGTGTTTTGAAGAGGTTCATTGCTAATGAAAATAAGTAATACTTGACATTTGACACTGATCTATCCGTGGGATCAAGTGACTGAAAAAGACTTTCGATATGGGGCTCTGTGGCGCAACGGTAGCGCGTCTGACTCCAGATCAGAAGGTTGCGTGTTCAAATCACGTCAGGGTCAAAGGTTTTGAAGAGGTTCATTGCTAATGAAAAGAAATAATACTTGACATTTGACACTGATCTATCCATGGGATCCAGTGGCTGAAAAGGACTTTTGATATGGGGTTCTGTGGCGCAACGGTAGCGCGTCTGACTCCAGATCAGAAGGTTGCGTGTTCAAATCACGTCAGGGTCAAGTGTTTTGAAGAGGTTCATTGCTACTGAAAATAAGTAATACTTGACATTTGACACTGATCTATCCATGGGATCCAGTGGCTGAAAATGCTTTGGATTCGGGTTCTGTGGTGCAACGGTAGCGCGTCTGACTCCAGATCAGAAGGTTGCATGTTCAAATCACGTCAGGGTCAACGTTTTTGAAGAGGTTCATTGCTAATGAAAAGAAATAATACTTGACATTTGACACTGATCAATCCATGTGATCCAGTGGCTGAACTTCGCTTTCCATATTGGGCTCTGTGGCGCAACGGTAGCGCGTCTGACTCCAGATCAGAAGGTTGCGTGTTCAAATCACGTCAGGGTCAAAGGTTTTGAAGAGGTTCATTGCTAATGAAAATTTGTAATACTTGACATTTGACACTGATCTATCCATGGGATCCTGTGGCTGAAAATGCTTTGGATTGGGGCTCTGTGGCGCAACGGTAGCGCGTCTGACTCCAGATCCGAAGGTTGCGTGTTCAAATCACGTCAGGGTCAATGTTTTTGAAGAGGTTCATTGCTAATGAAAAGAAATAATACTTGACATTTGACACTGATCTCTCCATGGGATCCAGTGGCTGAGAAAATACTTTCCATATGGGGCTCTGTGGCGCAACGGTAGCGCGTCTGACTCCAGATCAGAAGGTTGCGTGTTCAAATCACGTCAGGGTCAAGTGTTTTGAAGAGGTTCATTGCTAATGAAAATTAGTAATACTTGACATTTGACACTGATCAATCCATGTGATCCAATGGCTGAACTTCACTTTCCATATTGGGCTCTGTGGCGCAACGGTAGCGCGTCTGACTCCAGATCAGAAGGTTGCGTGTTCAAATCACGTCAGGGTCAAAGGTTTTGAAGAGGTTCATTGCTAATGAAAATAAGTAATACTTGACATTTGACACTGATCTATCCATGGGATCCAGTGGCTGAAAAAGACTTTCGATATGGGGCTCTGTGGCGCAACGGTAGCGCGTCTGACTCCAGATCAGAAGGTTGCGTGTTCAAATCACGTCAGGGTCAAGGGTTTTGAAGAGGTTCATTGCTAATGAAAATAATTAATACTTGACATTTGACACTGATCTATCCATGGGATCCAGTGGCTGAAAAAGACTTTCCATATGGGGCTCTGTGGCGCAACGGTAGCGCGTCTGACTCCACATCAGAATGTTGCGTGTTCAAATCATGTCAGGGTCAAGTGTTTTTTTATTTTTATTTTTTTTATTTTTTTTATTCTTTTTTAAACAAACATATAAACAAACATGACAACACACGATAAGATATACAAGCATTAATTGTCAGGGCACATCCAATGAGATCACCTTTTGGTTAGTTGTTTTATATAAGATATACCCATAATACCTGTTATCTAAAAAAAAAACCTACACACATATGCTCAGCTCGAACCCCCCCCTCCCGGACCCCACCTTGAGAAGTACCTCCACTATCCCTCGCACCTAACCAGACACTACCATTATAAGCTAGCTTTTATTCTCTCCACCACTTCTAACCACATTGACATTTTGGATTCATTGAGACCCAGAATTCTTGCTGTAGATATTTCATGGTAAATTACATCGAGATATGTAAGAAACCAAACTTTACGGCAAATTTTTTCCGGTTGAAACCAGCGTGATGCGATCAGCTTTTTGGCTACTGTGATACCCGATAAAACCAATCTCTTTAGCTGTGGATTCACTGCAAACTCAAAAACATCATTCAACAGCAATACCGAGGGGTGTACAGGTATATTCCAAGATACGAGTTTTGATATTTGTTGGGTCACATCTTTCCAGAATGCCTTAACTGGTGAGCAGTGCCAATACATGTGCATAAATGTCCCTTCGTCCCCATTTGTACATTGGGTGCATTTGGAATCTTGTTTGAGCCCCATTCGGCACAGTCTTATAGGAGTCAAGTATGTCCTGTGAATATAGTTAAGATTGATTTGTTGATGATCCGGGTTCCTTGATGTAAGTCGGACATTTGCCCAGGCTCCTTGCCAATCAAAGTCATTTTCCAGGTCTGGTATATCCCTCCTCCAGACAGAGTCAAGTTGGAGGGTTTCATACGAGGACGTTAGTAATTGATGATAAAATTCTGAAACAAAACCTCTCGATGTCTCTCTTGAGTAGAAGAATTTGTGGTATCTGTGGTGTTCAATTGGTCTGTCTAATGGAACACCGTGAGACTTCAAACATAGCTCTAACTGTTTGTGAAAAAGCCATGTGGACTTGGTGAGATTACATTTTTTGCGTATTTCTTTATCACTACAAAAACCCTGTTTGTTAAAAACATCCCCTAATGAGTGTATGCCTTGCTCTTCCCATATAGGGAATCTTATAGGTCGTTTTCCAATTAAGAGAGCATTGTTATTGAATAAGGGAGTATGATTGTGCCATTCTTGTGGGTTAGGATTTTTTTTTTGTGATTCACGCCATATCCGGATCGCATGAGTAATTATGGGGCCAAATTTTCGTTCACAGTGCTTGATTGGTAGTTTAGTGTATGCTATGTCCTTCAGTCTATGTGGGGCTACTATGTTTTCTTCTATTTTTCTCCAAGATGCTAATGCTTGGGAGTCAAACCATGTTGTCAATGGACTTAATGAGTACGCCTTAAAATATAGGAAAAAATCTGGAAATGCCATGCCACCATCTGCTTTATTTCTCTGTGCGGTGGATCTTTTTATACATGGTGGTTTGTTATTCCAAATAAATTTGTATGTGGAGGAGTGTAATCTTTTCCAGTAACCCTCTGGAGGGGGTAATGGTAGCATTGAACAGAAGAAGTTGATTTTAGGTAGTACATCCATCTTAACTATTGATATCCGTGCTTGTACTGTGTTCTTAAGTTTTGCCCATCTATCAAGGTCGTCTTTGATTTTGTTTTGGATTTTTGTGTAGTTGTGCTTCACCGTTTGTCTTATGGTAGGGAATATTTCCACTCCCAAGCATCTGAAATGTTTTACCATCGGTATCTGTCCTGGGAGGGTTGTATCTTTTTTTGCAGGGGTGTTAAGTGGAAGGAAAGCCGACTTCGGCCAATTTATCTTAAATCCCGATAAATCACCAAAGTCCTCAATCAACTTGAGCAGATGAGGCAATGTGGTGTTGGGGTTTTTCATGAACAATATTACATCGTCCGCATATAAACAAATTTTTTGTTGTGTGCCCTTGATTACGATAGGTTCTATGGATTGGGATTGTCTTATATATTGTGCTAAAGGCTCTAATGATAGATTGAACAGTCCGGGACTAAGAGGACAACCCTGTCTGGCAGAGCGTGATACCGGAAATATTTCAGAGATGATTGTGCCTGTTGTAATCATGGCCGATGGGTCTTTGTATAATACTTTAATCATATCGATGAATCCTTTTCCTAACCCCATCCTTTCTAGCACTGCCCACAGATACGACCATTCCAGCCTGTCAAAGGCCTTCATAGCATCCAGGGACAGCATCGCCTTAGGTATGGTGTCCTCCTTGTCGGCATCAAGTACGTGCAGTATACGTCTTATGTTCTCAGTGATCAGGCGGCCTCCTATGAAGCCAGTTTGGTCCGGGTGAACTAAAGACGTCATATGCTTTTGTAATCTGATGGCTAATACCTTAGAGTACAGTTTGATATCTGTTCCGAGGAGGCTTACAGGTCTATAACTACCGCACTCGTTGGGGTCTTTGTCTTTTTTAAGGAGGACTGTTATGAGTGCAATATTGTCAATTTTATGGAAGTTCCCCTCCTTGACTGAGTATAAGATCATATTTAGTAATAAGGGTCAAGTGTTTTGAAGAGGTTCATTGCTAATGAAAATAAGTAATACTTGACATTTGACACTGATCTATCCGTGGGATCAAGTGACTGAAAAATACTTTCGATATGGGGCTCTGTGGCGCAACGGTAGCGCGTCTGACTCCAGATCAGAAGGTTGCGTGTTCAAATCACGTCAGGGTCAAAGGTTTTGAAGAGGTTCATTGCTAATGAAAAGAAATAATACTTGACATTTGACACTGATCTATCCATGGGATCCAGTGGCTGAAAAGGACTTTTGATATGGGGTTCTGTGGCGCAACGGTAGCGCGTCTGACTCCAGATCAGAAGGTTGCGTGTTCAAATCACGTCAGGGTCAAGTGTTTTGAAGAGGTTCATTGCTACTGAAAATAAGTAATACTTGACATTTGACACTGATCTATCCATGGGATCCAGTGGCTGAAAATGCTTTGGATTCGGGCTCTGTGGTGCAAGAGGTAGCGCGTCTGACTCCAGATCAGAAGGTTGCGTGTTCAAATCACGTCAGGGTCAACGTTTTTGAAGAGGTTCATTGCTAATGAAAAGAAATAATACTTGACATTTGACACTGATCAATCCATGTGATCCAGTGGCTGAACTTCAATTTCCATATTGGGCTCTGTGGCGCAACGGTAGCGCGTCTGACTCCAGATCAGAAGGTTGCGTGTTCAAATCACGTCAGGGTCAAAGGTTTTGAAGAGGTTCATTGCTAATGAAAATTTGTAATACTTGACATTTGACACTGATCTATCCATGGGATCCAGTGGCTGAAAAAGTCTTTCGATATGGGGCTCTGTGGCGCAACGGTAGCGTGTCTGACTCCAGATCAGAAGGTTGCGTGTTCAAATCACGTCAAGGTCAAGGGTTTTGAAGAGGTTCATTGCTAATGAAAATAATTAATACTTGACATTTGACACTGATCTATCCATGGGATCCAGTGGCTGAAAGAGACTTTCCATATGGGGCTCTGTGGCGCAACGGTAGTGTGTCTGACTCCAGATCAGAAGTTTGCGTGTTCAAATCACGTCAGGGTCAAGTGTTTTGAAGAGGTTCATTGCTAATGAAAATAAATAATACTTGACATTTGACACTGATCAATCCATGTGATCCTGTGGCTGAAAAAGACTTTCCATATTGGGCTCTGTGGCGCAACGGTAGCGCGTCTCACTCCAGATCAGAAGGTTGCGTGTTCAAATCACATCAGGGTCAAAGGTTTTGAAGAGGTTCATTGCTAATGAAAATAAGTAATATCTGACATTTGACACTGATCTTTCCATGGGATCCAGTGGCTGAAAAAGACTTTCGATATGGTGCTCTGTGGCGCAACGGTAGCGCGTCTGACTCCAGATCAGAAGGTTGCGTGTTCAAATCACGTCAGGGTCAAGGGTTTTGAAGAGGTTCATTGCTAATGAAAATAAATAATACTTGACATTTGACACCGCTCAATCCATGTGATCCAGTGGCTGAACTTGACTTTGCATATTGGGCTCTGTGGCGCAACGGTAGCGTGTCTGACTCCAGATCAGAATGTTGCATGTTCAAATTATGTCAGGGTCAACGGTTTTGAAGAGGTTCATTGCTAATGAAAATAAGTGATACTTGACATTTGACACTGATCTATCCATGGGATCCAGTGGCTAAAAAAGACTTTCGATATGGGGCTCTGTGGCGCAACGGTAGCGCGTCTGAGTCCAGATCAGAAGGTTGCGTGTTCAAATCACATCAGGGTCAACTTTTATTTTTTTTATCCACTATTTCTCCCCATTTTTCTATTTTTCTCCCATCCCAATTTCGTATTATCCAATTCTTCCCTCCCCTGTCTTGAACGGTGCTAGATTATGCCTCCCACTGGTCAGTTGTAGTGAGGACAGAAGCCTTGCATCACGTGTCCTCTCCGGTACACGAGGAGGCAGCCTGTCGCATCTTTTCCCTGCAGCAGCTCGAACTCTCAGTGGCGAGGAGTAACGCGTGGGAGGCTCATGCTGCCCCCGCTACTTCCTGCTTCCGCCACACCAGCGTCACCAAACCGACCAGTGGCTGAAAAAGGCTTTTGATATGGGGCTCTGTGGCGCAACGGTAGCGTGTCTGACTCCAGATCAGAAGGTTGCGTGTTCAAATCACATCAGGGTCAAAGGTTCTGAAGAGGTTCATTGCTAATGAAAATAAATAATACTTGACATTTGACACTGATCTATCCATGGGATCCAGTGGCTGAACTAGACTTTTGATATGGGGCTCTGTGCACAACGGTAGCGCGTCTGACTCCAGATCAGAAGGTTGCGTGTTCAAATCACGTCAGGGTCTAAGGTTTTGAAGAGGTTCATTGCTAATGAAAATAAGTAATACTTGACATTTGACACTGATCTATCCATGGGATCCAGTGGCTGAAAAAGCGTTTCCATATGGGGCTCTGTGGCGCAACAGTAGCGCGTCTGACTCCAGATCAGAAGGTTGCGTGTTCAAATCACGTCAAGGTCAAGTGTTTTGAAGAGGTTCATTGCTAATGAAAATAAATAATACTTGACATTTGACACTGATCTATCCATGGGATCCAGTGGCTGAAAAAGCCTTTCCATATGCGGCTCTGTGGCGCAACAGTAGCGCGTCTGACTCCAGATCAGAAGGTTGCGTGTTCAAATCACGTCAGGGTCAAGGGTTTTGAAGAGGTTCATTGCTAATGAAAATAATTAATACTTGACATTTGACACTGATCTATCCATGGGATCCAGTGGCTGAAAAAGTCTTTCGATATGGGGCTCTGTGGCGCAACGGTAGCGCGTCTGACTCCAGATCAGAAAGTTGCGTGTTCAAATCACATCAGGGTCAAAGGTTTTGAAGAGGTTCATTGCTAATGAAAATAAATAATACTTGACATTTGACACTGATCAATCCATGTGATCCAGTGGCTGAACTTGACTTTCCATATTGGGCTCTGTGGTGCAAAGGTAGCGCATCTCACTCCAGATCAGAAGGTTGCGTGTTCAAATCACGTCAGGCTCAAAGGTTTTGAAGAGGTTCATTGCTAATGAAAATAACTAATACTTGACATTTGACACTGATCTATCCATGGGATCCAGTGGCTGAAAAAGACTTTTGATATGGGGCTCTGTGGCGCAACGGTAGCGCGTCTGACTCCAGATCAGAAGGTTGCATGTTCAAATCACGTCAGGGTCAAGTGTTTTGAAGAGGTTCATTGCTAATGAAAATTATTAACACTTGACATTTGACACTGATCAATCCATGTGATCCAGTGGCTGAACTTGACTTTCCATATTGGGCTCTGTGGTGCAACGGTAGCGCGTCTGACTCCAGATCAGAAGGTTGCGTGTTCAAATCATGTCAGGGTCAAAGGTTTTGAAGAGGTTCATTGCTAATGAAAATAAGTAATACTTGACACTTGACACTGATCTATCCATGGGATCCAGTGGCTGAAAAAGACTTGATATGGGGCTCTGTGGCGCAACGGTAGCGCGTCTGACTCCAGATCAGAAGGTTGCGTGTTCAAATCATGTCAGGGTCAAGTGTTTTGAAGAGGTTCATTGCTACTGAAAATAAGTACTACTTTACATTTGACACTGATCTATCCATGGGATCCCGTGGCTGAAAATGCTTTGGATTGGGGCTCTGTGGCGCAACGGTAGCGCGTCTGACTCCAGATCAGAAGGTTGCGTGTTCAAATCACGTCAGGGTCAATGTTTTTGAAGAGGTTCATTGCTAATGAAAAGAAATAATACTTGACATTTGACACTGATCTCTCCATGGGATCCAGTGGCTGAAAAATACTTTCCATATGGGGCTCTGTGGCGCAACGGTAGCGCGTCTGACTCCAGATCAGAAGGTTGCGTGTTCAAATCACGTCAGGGTCAAGTGTTTTGAAGAGGTTCATTGCTAATGAAAATTAGTAATACTTGACATTTGACACTGATCAATCCATGTGATCCAGTGGCTGAACTTCACTTTCCATATTGGGCTCTGTGGCGCAATGGTAGCGCATCTGACTCCAGATCAGAAGGTTGCGTGTTCAAATCACGTCAGGGTCAAAGGTTTTGAAGAGGTTCATTGCTAATGAAAATAAGTAATACTTGACATTTGACACTGATCTATCCATGGGATCCAGTGGCTGAAAAAGACTTTCCATATGGGGCTCTGTGGCGCAACGGTAGCGCGTCTGACTCCAGATCAGAATGTTGCGTGTTCAAATCATGTCAGGGTCAAGTGTTTTGAAGAGGTTCATTGCTAATGAAAATAAATAATACTTGACATTTGACACTGATCAATCCATGTGATCCAGTGGCTGAACTTGACTTTCCATATTGGGCTCTGTGGCGCAACGGTAGCGCGTCTGACTCCAGATCAGAAGGTTGCGTGTTCAAATCACGTCAGGGTCAAAGTTTTTGAAGAGGTTCATTGCTAATGAAAATAAGTAATACTTGACACTTGACACTGATCTATCCATGGGATCCAGTGGCTGAAAAAGACTTTTGATATGGGGCTCTGTGGTGCAACGGTAGCGCGTCTGACTCCAGATCAGAAGGTTGCGTGTTCAAATCACGTCAGGGTCAAGTGTTTTGAAGAGGTTCATTGCTACTGAAAATAAGTAATACTTTACATTTGACACTGATCTATCCATGGGATCCCGTGGCTGAAAATGCTTTGGATTGGGGCTCTGTGGCGCAACGGTAGCGCGTCTGACTCCAGATCAGAAGGTTGCGTGTTCAAATCACGTCAGGGTCAAAGGTTTTGAAGAGGTTCATTGCTAATGAAAATAAGTAAAACTTGACATTTGACACTGATCAATCCATGTGATCCAGTGGCTGAACTTAACTTTCCATATTGGGCTCTGTGGCGCAACGGTAGTGCGTCTGACTCCAGATCAGAAGGTTGCGTGTTCAAATCACGTCAGGGTCAAAGGTTTTGAAGAGGTTCATTGCTAATGAAAATAAGTAATACTTGACATTTGACACTGATCAATCCATGTGATCCAGTGGCTGAACTTAACTTTCCATATTGGGCTCTGTGGCGCAACGGTAGCGCATCTGACTCCAGATCAGAAGGTTGCATGTTCAGATCACGTCAGGGTCAAAGGTTTTGAAGAGGTTCATTGCTAATGAAAATAAGTAATACTTGACATTTGACACTGATCTATCCATGGGATCCAGTGGCTGAAAAAGGCTTTCGATATGGGGCTCTGTGGCGCAACGGTAGCACGTCTGACTCAAGATCAGAAGGTTGCGTGTTCAAATCACGTCAAGGTCAAGTGTTTTGAAGAGGTTCATTGCTAATGAAAATAAATAATACTTGACATTTGACACTGATCTATCCATGGGATCCAGTGGCTGAAAAAGACTTTCCATATGGGGCTCTGTGGCGCAACGGTAGCGCGTCTGACTCCAGATCAGAATGTTGCGTGTTCAAATCATGTCAGGGTCAAGTGTTTTGAAGAGGTTCATTGCTAATGAAAATAAATAATACTTGACATTTGACACTGATCAATCCATGTGATCCAGTGGCTGAATTTGACTTTCCATATTGGGCTCTGTGGCGCAAAGGTAGCGCGTCTCACTCCAGTTCAGAAGGTTGCGTGTTCAAATCACGTCAGGCTCAAAGGTTTTGAAGAGGTTCATTGCTAATGAAAATAACTAATACTTGACATTTGACACTGATCTATCCATGGGATCCAGTGGCTGAAAAAGACTTTCGATATGGGGCTCTGTGGCGCAACGGTAGCGCGTCTGACTCCAGATCAGAATGTTGCGTGTTCAAATCACCTCAGGGTCAAAGGTTTTGAAGAGGTTCATTGCTAATGAAAATAAATAATACTTGACATTTGACACTGATCAATCCATGTGATCCAGTGGCTGAACTTGACTTTCCATATTGGGCTCTGTGGCGCAAAGGTAGCGCATCTCACTCCAGATCAGAAGGTTGCGTGTTCAAATCACGTCAGGCTCAAAGGTTTTGAAGAGGTTCATTGCTAATGAAAATAACTAATACTTGACATTTGACACTGATCTATCCATGGGATCCAGTGGCTGAAAAAGACTTTCGATATGGGGCTCTGTGGCGCAACGGTAGCGCGTCTGACTCCAGATCAGAAGGTTGCGTGTTCAAATCACGTCAGGGTCAAGTGTTTTGAAGAGGTTCATTGCTAATGAAAATAATTAATACTTGACATTTGACACTGATCAATCCATGTGATCCAGTGGCTGAACTTGACTTTCCATATTGGGCTCTGTGGCGCAAAGGTAGCGTGTCTCACTCCAGATCAGAAGGTTGCATGTTCAAATCACATCAGGGTCAAAGTTTTTGAAGAGGTTCATTGCTAATGAAAATAAGTAATACTTGACATTTGACACTGATCTATCCATGGGATCCAGTGGCTGAAAAAGACTTTCGATATGGGGCTCTGTGGCGCAACGGTAGCGCGTCTGACTCCAGATCAGAAGGTTGCGTGTTCAAATCACGTCAGGGTCAAGGGTTTTGAAGAGGTTCATTGCTAATGAAAATAATTAATACTTGACATTTGACACTGATCTATCCATGGGATCCAGTGGCTGAAAAAGACTTTCCATATGGGGCTCTGTGGCGCAACGGTAGCGCGTCTGACTCCAGATCAGAATGTTGCGTGTTCAAATCATGTCAGGGTCAAGTGTTTTGAAGAGGTTCATTGCTAATGAAAATAAATAATACTTGACATTTGACACTGATCAATCCATGTGATCCAGTGGCTGAACTTGACTTTCCATATTGGGCTCTGTGGCGCAACGGTAGCGCGTCTGACTCCAGATCAGAAGGTTGCGTGTTCAAATCACGTCAGGGTCAAAGTTTTTGAAGAGGTTCATTGCTAATGAAAATAAGTAATACTTGACACTTGACACTGATCTATCCATGGGATCCAGTGGCTGAAAAAGACTTTTGATATGGGTCTCTGTGGTGCAACGGTAGCGCGTCTGACTCCAGATCAGAAGGTTGCGTGTTCAAATCACGTCAGGGTCAAGTGTTTTGAAGAGGTTCATTGCTACTGAAAATAAGTAATACTTTACATTTGACACTGATCTATCCATGGGATCCCGTGGCTGAAAATGCTTTGGATTGGGGCTCTGTGGCGCAACGGTAGCGCGTCTGACTCCAGATCAGAAGGTTGCGTGTTCAAATCACGTCAGGGTCAAAGGTTTTGAAGAGGTTCATTGCTAATGAAAATAAGTAAAACTTGACATTTGACACTGATCAATCCATGTGATCCAGTGGCTGAACTTAACTTTCCATATTGGGCTCTGTGGCGCAACGGTAGCGCGTCTGACTCCAGATCAGAAGGTTGCGTGTTCAAATCACGTCAGGGTCAAAGGTTTTGAAGAGGTTCATTGCTAATGAAAATAAGTAATACTTGACATTTGACACTGATCAATCCATGTGATCCAGTGGCTGAACTTAACTTTCCATATTGGGCTCTGTGGCGCAACGGTAGCGCATCTGACTCCAGATCAGAAGGTTGCATGTTCAGATCACGTCAGGGTCAAAGGTTTTGAAGAGGTTCATTGCTAATGAAAATAAGTAATACTTGACATTTGACACTGATCTATCCATGGGATCCAGTGGCTGAAAAAGGCTTTCGATATGGGGCTCTGTGGCGCAACGGTAGCACGTCTGACTCAAGATCAGAAGGTTGCGTGTTCAAATCACGTCAAGGTCAAGTGTTTTGAAGAGGTTCATTGCTAATGAAAATAAATAATACTTGACATTTGACACTGATCTATCCATGGGATCCAGTGGCTGAAAAAGACTTTCCATATGGGGCTCTGTGGCGCAACGGTAGCGCGTCTGACTCCAGATCAGAATGTTGCGTGTTCAAATCATGTCAGGGTCAAGTGTTTTGAAGAGGTTCATTGCTAATGAAAATAAATAATACTTGACATTTGACACTGATCAATCCATGTGATCCAGTGGCTGAATTTGACTTTCCATATTGGGCTCTGTGGCGCAAAGGTAGCGCGTCTCACTCCAGTTCAGAAGGTTGCGTGTTCAAATCACGTCAGGGTCAAAGGTTTTGAAGAGGTTCATTGCTAATGAAAATAAGTAAAACTTGACATTTGACACTGATCAATCCATGTGATCCAGTGGCTGAACTTAACTTTCCATATTGGGCTCTGTGGCGCAACGGTAGCGCGTCTGACTCCAGATCAGAAGGTTGCGTGTTCAAATTACGTCAGGGTCAAAGGTTTTGAAGAGGTTCATTGCTAATGAAAATAAGTAATACTTGACATTTGACACTGATCAATCCATGTGATCCAGTGGCTGAACTTAACTTTCCATATTGGGCTCTGTGGCGCAACGGTAGCGCATCTGACTCCAGATCAGAAGGTTGCATGTTCAGATCACGTCAGGGTCAAAGGTTTTGAAGAGGTTCATTGCTAATGAAAATAAGTAATACTTGACATTTGACACTGATCTATCCATGGGATCCAGTGGCTGAAAAAGGCTTTCGATATGGGGCTCTGTGGCGCAACGGTAGCACGTCTGACTCAAGATCAGAAGGTTGCGTGTTCAAATCACGTCAAGGTCAAGTGTTTTGAAGAGGTTCATTGCTAATGAAAATAAATAATACTTGACATTTGACACTGATCTATCCATGGGATCCAGTGGCTGAAAAAGACTTTCCATATGGGGCTCTGTGGCGCAACGGTAGCGCGTCTGACTCCAGATCAGAATGTTGCGTGTTCAAATCATGTCAGGGTCAAGTGTTTTGAAGAGGTTCATTGCTAATGAAAATAAATAATACTTGACATTTGACACTGATCAATCCATGTGATCCAGTGGCTGAATTTGACTTTCCATATTGGGCTCTGTGGCGCAAAGGTAGCGCGTCTCACTCCAGTTCAGAAGGTTGCGTGTTCAAATCACGTCAGGCTCAAAGGTTTTGAAGAGGTTCATTGCTAATGAAAATAACTAATACTTGACATTTGACACTGATCTATCCATGGGATCCAGTGGCTGAAAAAGACTTTCGATATGGGGCTCTGTGGCGCAACGGTAGCGCGTCTGACTCCAGATCAGAATGTTGCCTGTTCAAATCACCTCAGGGTCAAAGGTTTTGAAGAGGTTCATTGCTAATGAAAATAAATAATACTTGACATTTGACACTGATCAATCCATGTGATCCAGTGGCTGAACTTGACTTTCCATATTGGGCTCTGTGGCGCAAAGGTAGCGCATCTCACTCCAGATCAGAAGGTTGCGTGTTCAAATCACGTCAGGCTCAAAGGTTTTGAAGAGGTTCATTGCTAATGAAAATAACTAATACTTGACATTTGACACTGATCTATCCATGGGATCCAGTGGCTGAAAAAGACTTTCGATATGGGGCTCTGTGGCGCAACGGTAGCGCGTCTGACTCCAGATCAGAAGGTTGCGTGTTCAAATCACGTCAGGGTCAAGTGTTTTGAAGAGGTTCATTGCTAATGAAAATAATTAATACTTGACATTTGACACTGATCAATCCATGTGATCCAGTGGCTGAACTTGACTTTCCATATTGGGCTCTGTGGCGCAAAGGTAGCGTGTCTCACTCCAGATCAGAAGGTTGCATGTTCAAATCACATCAGGGTCAAAGTTTTTGAAGAGGTTCATTGCTAATGAAAATAAGTAATACTTGACATTTGACACTGATCTATCCATGGGATCCAGTGGCTGAAAAAGACTTTCGATATGGGGCTCTGTGGCGCAACGGTAGCGCGTCTGACTCCAGATCAGAAGGTTGCGTGTTCAAATCACGTCAGGGTCAAGGGTTTTGAAGAGGTTCATTGCTAATGAAAATAATTAATACTTGACATTTGACACTGATCTATCCATGGGATCCAGTGGCTGAAAAAGACTTTCCATATGGGGCTCTGTGGCGCAACGGTAGCGCGTCTGACTCCAGATCAGAATGTTGCGTGTTCAAATCATGTCAGGGTCAAGTGTTTTGAAGAGGTTCATTGCTAATGAAAATAAATAATACTTGACATTTGACACTGATCAATCCATGTGATCCAGTGGCTGAACTTGACTTTCCATATTGGGCTCTGTGGCGCAACGGTAGCGCGTCTGACTCCAGATCAGAAGGTTGCGTGTTCAAATCACGTCAGGGTCAAAGTTTTTGAAGAGGTTCATTGCTAATGAAAATAAGTAATACTTGACACTTGACACTGATCTATCCATGGGATCCAGTGGCTGAAAAAGACTTTTGATATGGGGCTCTGTGGTGCAACGGTAGCGCGTCTGACTCCAGATCAGAAGGTTGCGTGTTCAAATCACGTCAGGGTCAAGTGTTTTGAAGAGGTTCATTGCTACTGAAAATAAGTAATACTTTACATTTGACACTGATCTATCCATGGGATCCCGTGGCTGAAAATGCTTTGGATTGGGGCTCTGTGGCGCAACGGTAGCGCGTCTGACTCCAGATCAGAAGGTTGCGTGTTCAAATCACGTCAGGGTCAAAGGTTTTGAAGAGGTTCATTGCTAATGAAAATAAGTAAAACTTGACATTTGACACTGATCAATCCATGTGATCCAGTGGCTGAACTTAACTTTCCATATTGGGCTCTGTGGCGCAACGGTAGCGCGTCTGACTCCAGATCAGAAGGTTGCGTGTTCAAATCACGTCAGGGTCAAAGGTTTTGAAGAGGTTCATTGCTAATGAAAATAAGTAATACTTGACATTTGACACTGATCAATCCATGTGATCCAGTGGCTGAACTTAACTTTCCATATTGGGCTCTGTGGCGCAACGGTAGCGCATCTGACTCCAGATCAGAAGGTTGCATGTTCAGATCACGTCAGGGTCAAAGGTTTTGAAGAGGTTCATTGCTAATGAAAATAAGTAATACTTGACATTTGACACTGATCTATCCATGGGATCCAGTGGCTGAAAAAGGCTTTCGATATGGGGCTCTGTGGCGCAACGGTAGCATGTCTGACTCAAGATCAGAAGGTTGCGTGTTCAAATCACGTCAAGGTCAAGTGTTTTGAAGAGGTTCATTGCTAATGAAAATAAATAATACTTGACATTTGACACTGATCTATCCATGGGATCCAGTGGCTGAAAAAGACTTTCCATATGGGGCTCTGTGGCGCAACGGTAGCGCGTCTGACTCCAGATCAGAATGTTGCGTGTTCAAATCATGTCAGGGTCAAGTGTTTTGAAGAGGTTCATTGCTAATGAAAATAAATAATACTTGACATTTGACACTGATCAATCCATGTGATCCAGTGGCTGAATTTGACTTTCCATATTGGGCTCTGTGGCGCAAAGGTAGCGCGTCTCACTCCAGTTCAGAAGGTTGCGTGTTCAAATCACGTCAGGCTCAAAGGTTTTGAAGAGGTTCATTGCTAATGAAAATAACTAATACTTGACATTTGACACTGATCTATCCATGGGATCCAGTGGCTGAAAAAGACTTTCGATATGGGGCTCTGTGGCGCAACGGTAGCGCGTCTGACTCCAGATCAGAAGTTTGCGTGTTCAAATCACGTCAGGGTCAAGTGTTTTGAAGAGGTTCATTGCTAATGAAAATAATTAATACTTGACATTTGACACTGATCAATCCATGTGATCCAGTGGCTGAATTTGACTTTCCATATTGGGCTCTGTGGCGCAAAGGTAGCGCGTCTCACTCCAGATCAGAAGGTTGCATGTTCAAATCACATCAGGGTCAACGTTTTTGAAGAGGTTCATTGCTAATGAAAATAACTAATACTTGACATTTGACACTGATCTATCCATGGGATCCAGTGGCTGAAAAAGACTTTCGATATGGGGCTCTGTGGCGCAACGGTAGCGCGGCTGACTCCAGATCAGAAGGTTGCGTGTTCAAATTACGTCAGGGTAAAGGGTTTTGAAGAGGTTCATTGCTAATGAAAATAATTAATACTTGACATTTGACACTGATCTATCCATGGGATCCAGTGGCTGAAAAAGTCTTTCCATATGGGGCTCTGTGGCGCAACGGTAGCGCGTCTGACTCCAGATCAAAATGTTGCGTGTTCAAATCACGTCAGGGTCAAGTGTTTTGAAGAGGTTCATTGCTAATGAAAATAAATAATACTTGACATTTGACACTGATCAATCCATGTGATCCAGTGGCTGAACTTGACTTTCCATATTGGGCTCTGTGGCACAACGGTAGCGCGTCTGACTCCAGATCAGAAGGTTGCGTGTTCAAATCACGTCAGGGTCAAAGGTTTTGAAGAGGTTCATTGCTAATGAAAATAAATAATACTTGACATTTGACACTGATGTATCCATGGGATCCAGTGGCTGAAAAAGGCTTTCGATATCGTGCTCTGTGGCGCAACGGTAGCGCGTCTGACTCCAGATCAGAAGGTTGCGTGTTCAAATCACGTCAGGGTCAAGGGTTTTGAAGAGGTTCATTGCTAATGAAAATAATTAATACTTGACATTTGACACTGATCTATCCATGGGATCCAGTGGCTGAAAAAAACTTTCCATATGGGGCTCTGTGGCGCAACGGTAGCGCGTCTGACTCAAGATCAAAAGGTTGCGTGTTCAAATCACGTCAGGGTCAAGTGTTTTGAAGAGGTTCATTGCTAATGAAAATAAATAATACTTGACATTTGACACTGATCAATCCATGTGATCTAGTGGCTGAACTTCACTTTCCATATTGGGCTCTGTGGCGCAACGGTAGCACGTCGGACTCCAGATCAGAAGGTTGCGTGTTCAGATCACGTCAGGGTCAAAGGTTTTGAAGAGGTTCATTGCTAATGAAAATAAGTAATACTTGACATTTGACACTGATCTATCCATGGGATCCAGTGGCTGAAAAAGTCTTTCGATATGGGGCTCTGTGGCGCAACGGTAGCGCGTCTGACTCCAGATGAGAAGGTTGCGTGTTTAAATCACGTCAGGGTCAATGTTTTTGAAGAGGTTCATTGCTAATGAAAAGAAATAATACTTGACATTTGACACTGATCTCTCCATGGGATCCAGTGGCTCAAAAATACTCTCCATATGGGGCTCTGTGGCGCAACGGTAGCCCGTCTGACTCCAGATCAGAAGGTTGCGTGTTCAAATCACGTCAGGGTCAAGTGTTTTGAAGAGGTTCATTGCTAATGAAAATAAGTAATACTTGACATTTGACACTGATCAATCCATGTGATCCAGTGGCTGAACTTGACTTTCTATATTGGGCTCTGTGGCGCAACGGTAGCGCGTCTGACTCCAGATCAGAATGTTGCGTGTTCAAATCATGTCAGGGTCAAGTGTTTTGAAGAGGTTCATTGCTAATGAAAATAAATAATACTTGACATTTGACACTGATCAATCCATGTGATCCAGTGGCTGAATTTGACTTTCCATATTGGGCTCTGTGGCGCAAAGGTAGCGCGTCTCACTCCAGTTCAGAAGGTTGCGTGTTCAAATCACGTCAGGGTCAAAGGTTTTGAAGAGGTTCATTGCTAATGAAAATAAGTAAAACTTGACATTTGACACTGATCAATCCATGTGATCCAGTGGCTGAACTTAACTTTCCATATTGGGCTCTGTGGCGCAACGGTAGCGCGTCTGACTCCAGATCAGAAGGTTGCGTGTTCAAATTACGTCAGGGTCAAAGGTTTTGAAGAGGTTCATTGCTAATGAAAATAAGTAATACTTGACATTTGACACTGATCAATCCATGTGATCCAGTGGCTGAACTTAACTTTCCATATTGGGCTCTGTGGCGCAACGGTAGCGCATCTGACTCCAGATCAGAAGGTTGCATGTTCAGATCACGTCAGGGTCAAAGGTTTTGAAGAGGTTCATTGCTAATGAAAATAAGTAATACTTGACATTTGACACTGATCTATCCATGGGATCCAGTGGCTGAAAAAGGCTTTCGATATGGGGCTCTGTGGCGCAACGGTAGCACGTCTGACTCAAGATCAGAAGGTTGCGTGTTCAAATCACGTCAAGGTCAAGTGTTTTGAAGAGGTTCATTGCTAATGAAAATAAATAATACTTGACATTTGACACTGATCTATCCATGGGATCCAGTGGCTGAAAAAGACTTTCCATATGGGGCTCTGTGGCGCAACGGTAGCGCGTCTGACTCCAGATCAGAATGTTGCGTGTTCAAATCATGTCAGGGTCAAGTGTTTTGAAGAGGTTCATTGCTAATGAAAATAAATAATACTTGACATTTGACACTGATCAATCCATGTGATCCAGTGGCTGAATTTGACTTTCCATATTGGGCTCTGTGGCGCAAAGGTAGCGCGTCTCACTCCAGTTCAGAAGGTTGCGTGTTCAAATCACGTCAGGCTCAAAGGTTTTGAAGAGGTTCATTGCTAATGAAAATAACTAATACTTGACATTTGACACTGATCTATCCATGGGATCCAGTGGCTGAAAAAGACTTTCGATATGGGGCTCTGTGGCGCAACGGTAGCGCGTCTGACTCCAGATCAGAATGTTGCGTGTTCAAATCACCTCAGGGTCAAAGGTTTTGAAGAGGTTCATTGCTAATGAAAATAAATAATACTTGACATTTGACACTGATCAATCCATGTGATCCAATGGCTGAACTTGACTTTCCATATTGGGCTCTGTGGCGCAAAGGTAGCGCATCTCACTCCAGATCAGAAGGTTGCGTGTTCAAATCACGTCAGGCTCAAAGGTTTTGAAGAGGTTCATTGCTAATGAAAATAACTAATACTTGACATTTGACACTGATCTATCCATGGGATCCAGTGGCTGAAAAAGACTTTCGATATGGGGCTCTGTGGCGCAACGGTAGCGCGTCTGACTCCAGATCAGAAGGTTGCGTGTTCAAATCACGTCAGGGTCAAGTGTTTTGAAGAGGTTCATTGCTAATGAAAATAATTAATACTTGACATTTGACACTGATCAATCCATGTGATCCAGTGGCTGAACTTGACTTTCCATATTGGGCTCTGTGGCGCAAAGGTAGCGTGTCTCACTCCAGATCAGAAGGTTGCATGTTCAAATCACATCAGGGTCAAAGTTTTTGAAGAGGTTCATTGCTAATGAAAATAAGTAATACTTGACATTTGACACTGATCTATCCATGGGATCCAGTGGCTGAAAAAGACTTTCGATATGGGGCTCTGTGGCGCAACGGTAGCGCGTCTGACTCCAGATCAGAAGGTTGCGTGTTCAAATCACGTCAGGGTCAAGGGTTTTGAAGAGGTTCATTGCTAATGAAAATAATTAATACTTGACATTTGACACTGATCTATCCATGGGATCCAGTGGCTGAAAAAGACTTTCCATATGGGGCTCTGTGGCGCAACGGTAGCGCGTCTGACTCCAGATCAGAATGTTGCGTGTTCAAATCATGTCAGGGTCAAGTGTTTTGAAGAGGTTCATTGCTAATGAAAATAAATAATACTTGACATTTGACACTGATCAATCCATGTGATCCAGTGGCTGAACTTGACTTTCCATATTGGGCTCTGTGGCGCAACGGTAGCGCGTCTGACTCCAGATCAGAAGGTTGCGTGTTCAAATCACGTCAGGGTCAAAGTTTTTGAAGAGGTTCATTGCTAATGAAAATAAGTAATACTTGACAATTGACACTGATCTATCCATGGGATCCAGTGGCTGAAAAAGACTTTTGATATGGGGCTCTGTGGTGCAACGGTAGCGCGTCTGACTCCAGATCAGAAGGTTGCGTGTTCAAATCACGTCAGGGTCAAGTGTTTTGAAGAGGTTCATTGCTACTGAAAATAAGTAATACTTTACATTTGACACTGATCTATCCATGGGATCCCGTGGCTGAAAATGCTTTGGATTGGGGCTCTGTGGCGCAACGGTAGCGCGTCTGACTCCAGATCAGAAGGTTGCGTGTTCAAATCACGTCAGGGTCAAAGGTTTTGAAGAGGTTCATTGCTAATGAAAATAAGTAAAACTTGACATTTGACACTGATCAATCCATGTGATCCAGTGGCTGAACTTAACTTTCCATATTGGGCTCTGTGGCGCAACGGTAGCGCGTCTGACTCCAGATCAGAAGGTTGCGTGTTCAAATCACGTCAGGGTCAAAGGTTTTGAAGAGGTTCATTGCTAATGAAAATAAGTAATACTTGACATTTGACACTGATCAATCCATGTGATCCAGTGGCTGAACTTAACTTTCCATATTGGGCTCTGTGGCGCAACGGTAGCGCATCTGACTCCAGATCAGAAGGTTGCATGTTCAGATCACGTCAGGGTCAAAGGTTTTGAAGAGGTTCATTGCTAATGAAAATAAGTAATACTTGACATTTGACACTGATCTATCCATGGGATCCAGTGGCTGAAAAAGGCTTTCGATATGGGGCTCTGTGGCGCAACGGTAGCACGTCTGACTCAAGATCAGAAGGTTGCGTGTTCAAATCACGTCAAGGTCAAGTGTTTTGAAGAGGTTCATTGCTAATGAAAATAAATAATACTTGACATTTGACACTGATCTATCCATGGGATCCAGTGGCTGAAAAAGACTTTCCATATGGGGCTCTGTGGCGCAACGGTAGCGCGTCTGACTCCAGATCAGAATGTTGCGTGTTCAAATCATGTCAGGGTCAAGTGTTTTGAAGAGGTTCATTGCTAATGAAAATAAATAATACTTGACATTTGACACTGATCAATCCATGTGATCCAGTGGCTGAATTTGACTTTCCATATTGGGCTCTGTGGCGCAAAGGTAGCGCGTCTCACTCCAGTTCAGAAGGTTGCGTGTTCAAATCACGTCAGGCTCAAAGGTTTTGAAGAGGTTCATTGCTAATGAAAATAACTAATACTTGACATTTGACACTGATCTATCCATGGGATCCAGTGGCTGAAAAAGACTTTCGATATGGGGCTCTGTGGCGCAACGGTAGTGCGTCTGACTCCAGATCAGAAGTTTGCGTGTTCAAATCACGTCAGGGTCAAGTGTTTTGAAGAGGTTCATTGCTAATGAAAATAATTAATACTTGACATTTGACACTGATCAATCCATGTGATCCAGTGGCTGAATTTGACTTTCCATATTGGGCTCTGTGGCGCAAAGGTAGCGCGTCTCACTCCAGATCAGAAGGTTGCATGTTCAAATCACATCAGGGTCAAAGTTTTTGAAGAGGTTCATTGCTAATGAAAATAACTAATACTTGACATTTGACACTGATCTATCCATGGGATCCAGTGGCTGAAAAAGACTTTCGATATGGGGCTCTGTGGCGCAACGGTAGCGCGGCTGACTCCAGATCAGAAGGTTGCGTGTTCAAATTACGTCAGGGTAAAGGGTTTTGAAGAGGTTCATTGCTAATGAAAATAATTAATACTTGACATTTGACACTGATCTATCCATGGGATCCAGTGGCTGAAAAAGTCTTTCCATATGGGGCTCTGTGGCGCAACGGTAGCGCGTCTGACTCCAGATCAAAATGTTGCGTGTTCAAATCACGTCAGGGTCAAGTGTTTTGAAGAGGTTCATTGCTAATGAAAATAAATAATACTTGACATTTGACACTGATCAATCCATGTGATCCAGTGGCTGAACTTGACTTTCCATATTGGGCTCTGTGGCACAACGGTAGCGCGTCTGACTCCAGATCAGAAGGTTGCGTGTTCAAATCACGTCAGGGTCAAAGGTTTTGAAGAGGTTCATTGCTAATGAAAATAAATAATACTTGACATTTGACACTGATGTATCCATGGGATCCAGTGGCTGAAAAAGGCTTTCGATATCGTGCTCTGTGGCGCAACGGTAGCGCGTCTGACTCCAGATCAGAAGGTTGCGTGTTCAAATCACGTCAGGGTCAAGGGTTTTGAAGAGGTTCATTGCTAATGAAAATAATTAATACTTGACATTTGACACTGATCTATCCATGGGATCCAGTGGCTGAAAAATACTTTCCATATGGGGCTCTGTGGCGCAACGGTAGCGCGTCTGACTCAAGATCAAAAGGTTGCGTGTTCAAATCACGTCAGGGTCAAGTGTTTTGAAGAGGTTCATTGCTAATGAAAATAAATAATACTTGACATTTGACACTGATCAATCCATGTGATCTAGTGGCTGAACTTCACTTTCCATATTGGGCTCTGTGGCGCAACGGTAGCACGTCGGACTCCAGATCAGAAGGTTGCGTGTTCAGATCACGTCAGGGTCAAAGGTTTTGAAGAGGTTCATTGCTAATGAAAATAAGTAATACTTGACATTTGACACTGATCTATCCATGGGATCCAGTGGCTGAAAAAGTCTTTCGATATGGGGCTCTGTGGCGCAACGGTAGCGCGTCTGACTCCAGATGAGAAGGTTGCGTGTTTAAATCACGTCAGGGTCAATGTTTTTGAAGAGGTTCATTGCTAATGAAAAGAAATAATACTTGACATTTGACACTGATCTCTCCATGGGATCCAGTGGCTCAAAAATACTCTCCATATGGGGCTCTGTGGCGCAACGGTAGCCCGTCTGACTCCAGATCAGAAGGTTGCGTGTTCAAATCACGTCAGGGTCAAGTGTTTTGAAGAGGTTCATTGCTAATGAAAATAAGTAATACTTGACATTTGACACTGATCAATCCATGTGATCCAGTGGCTGAACTTGACTTTCTATATTGGGCTCTGTGGCGCAAAGGTAGCGTGTCTCACTCCAGATCAGAAGGTTGCGTGTTCAAATCACATCAGGCTCAAAGGTTTTGAAGAGGTTCATTGCTAATGAAAATAAGTAATACTTGACATTTGACACTGATCTATCCATGGGATCCAGTGGCTGAAAAAGTCTTTCGATATGGGGCTCTGTGGCGCAACGGTAGCGCGTCTGACTCCAGATGAGAAGGTTGCGTGTTTAAATCACGTCAGGGTCAATGTTTTTGAAGAGGTTCATTGCTAATGAAAAGAAATAATACTTGACATTTGACACTGATCTCTCCATGGGATCCAGTGGCTCAAAAATACTCTCCATATGGGACTCTGTGGCGCAACGGTAGCCCGTCTGACTCCAGATCAGAAGGTTGCGTGTTCAAATCACGTCAGGGTCAAGTGTTTTGAAGAGGTTCATTGCTAATGAAAATAAGTAATACTTGACATTTGACACTGATCAATCCATGTGATCCAGTGGCTGAACTTCACTTTCCATATTGAGCTCTGTGGCGCAACGGTAGCGCGTCGGACTCCAGATCAGAAGGTTGCGTGTTCAAATCACGTCAGGGTCAAAGGTTTTGAAGAGGTTCATTGCTAATGAAAATAAGTAATACTTGACATTTGACACTGATCTATCCATGGGATCCAGTGGCTGAAAAAGTCTTTCGATATGGGGCTCTGTGGCGCAACGGTAGCGCGTCTGACTCCAGATGAGAAGGTTGCGTGTTTAAATCACGTCAGGGTCAATGTTTTTGAAGAGGTTCATTGCTAATGAAAAGAAATAATACTTGACATTTGACACTGATCTCTCCATGGGATCCAGTGGCTCAAAAATACTCTCCATATGGGGCTCTGTGGCGCAACGGTAGCCCGTCTGACTCCAGATCAGAAGGTTGCGTGTTCAAATCACGTCAGGGTCAAGGGTTTTGAAGAGGTTCATTGCTAATGAAAATAAGTAATACTTGACATTTGACACTGATCAATCCATGTGATCCAGTGGCTGAACTTCACTTTCCATATTGGGCTCTGTGGCGCAACGGTAGAGCGTCTGACTCCAGATCAGAAGGTTGCGTGTTCAAATCACGTCAGGGTCAAAGGTTTTGAAGAGGTTCATTGCTAATGAAAATAAGTAATACTTGACATTTGACACTGATCTATCCATGGGATCCAGTGGCTGAAAAAGACTTTCGATATGGGGCTCTGTGGCGCAACGGTAGCGCGTCTGACTCCAGATCAGAAGGTTGCGTGTTCAAATCACGTCAGGGTCAAGGGTTTTGAAGAGGTTCATTGCTAATGAAAATAATTAATACTTGACATTTGACACTGATCTATCCATGGGATCCAGTGGCTGAAAATGACTTTCCATATGGGGCTCTGTGGCACAAAGGTTGCGCGTCTGACTCCAGATCAGAATGTTGCGTGTTCAAATCATGTCAGGGTCAAGTGTTTTGAAGAGGTTCATTGCTAATGAAAATAAATAATACTTGACATTTGACACTGATCAATCCATGTGATCCAGTGGCTGAACTTGACTTTCTATATTGGGCTCTGTGGCGCAAAGGTAGCGTGTCTCACTCCAGATCAGAAGGTTGCGTGTTCAAATCACATCAGGCTCAAAGGTTTTGAAGAGGTTCATTGCTAATGAAAATAACTAATACTTGACATTTGACACTGATCTATCCATGGGATCCAGTGGCTGAAAAAGACTTTTGATATGGCGCTCTGTGGCGCAACGGTAGCGTGTCTGACTCCAGATCAGAAGGTTGCGTGTTCAAATCACGTCAGGGTCAAGTGTTTTGAAGAGGTTCATTGCTAATGAAAATAATTAATACTTGACATTTGACACTGATCAATCCATGTGATCCAGTGGCTGAACTTGACTTTCCATATTGGGCTCTGTGGCGCAACGGTAGCGCGTCTGACTCCAGATCAGAAGGTTGCGTGTTCAAATCACGTCAGGGTCAAAGGTTTTGAAGAGGTTCATTGCTAATGAAAATAAGTAATACTTGACATTTGACACTGATCTATCCATGGGATCCCGTGGCTGAAAATGCTTTGGATTGGGGCTCTGTGGCGCAACGGTAGCGCGTCTGACTCCAGATCAGAAGGTTGCGTGTTCAAATCATGTCAGGGTCAATGTTTTTGAAGTGGTTCATTGCTAATGAAAAGAAATAATACTTGACATTTGACACTGATCTCTCCATGGGATCCAGTGGCTGAAAAATACCTTCCATATGGGGCTCTGTGGCGCAACGGTAGCGCGTCTGACTCCAGATCAGAAGGTTGCGTGTTCAAATCACGTCAGGGTCATCATTTTTGAAGAGGTTCATTGCTAATGAAAAGAAATAATACTTGACATTTGACACTGATCTATCCATGCTATCCAGTGGCTGAAAAATTCTTTCCATATGGGGCTCTGTGGTGCAACGGTAGCTCGTCTGACTCCAGATCAGAAGGTTGCGTGTTCAAATCACATCAGGGTCAACTTTATTTTTTTATCCACTATTTCTCCTCCATTTTTCTATTTTTCTCCCATCCCAATTTCGTATGATCCAATTCTTCCCTCCCCTGTCTTGAACGTTGCTAGATTATGCCTCCCACTGGTCAGTTGTAGTGAGGACAGAAGCCTTGCATCACGTGTCCTCTCCGGTACACGAGGAGGCAGCCTGTCGCATCTTTTCCCTGCAGCAGCTCGAACTCTCAGTGGCGAGGAGTAACGCGTGGGAGGCTCATGCTGCCCCCGCTACTTCCTGCTTCCGCCACACCAGCGTCACCAAACCGACCAGTGGCTGAAAAAGGCTTTTGATATGGGGCTCTGTGGCGCAACGGTAGCGTGTCTGACTCCAGATCAGAAGGTTGCGTGTTCAAATCACGTCAGGGTCAAAGGTTCTGAAGAGGTTCATTGCTAATGAAAATAAATAATACTTGACATTTGACACTGATCTATACATGGGATCCAGTGGCTGAACAAGACTTTCGATATGGTGCTCTGTGGCGCAACGGTAGCGCGTCTGACTCGAGATCAGAAGGTTGTGTGTTCAAATCACGTCAGGGTCAAACGTATTGAGGAGGTTCATTGCTAATGAAAATAAGTAATACTTGACATTTGACACTGATCTATCCATGGGATCCAGTGGCTGAACTAGACTTTTGATATGGGGCTCTGTGCACAACGGTAGCGCGTCTGACTCCAGATCAGAAGGTTGCGTGTTCAAATCACGTCAGGGTCAAGGGTTTTGAAGAGGTTCATTGCTAATGAAAATAATTAATACTTGACATTTGACACTGATCTATCCATGGGATCCAGTGGCTGAAAATTACTTTCCATATGGGGCTCTGTGGCGCAACGGTAGCGCGTCTGACTCAAGATCAGAAGGTTGCGTGTTCAAATCACGTCAGGGTCAAGTGATTTGAAGAGGTTCATTGCTAATGAAAATAAATAATTCTTGACATTTGACACTGATCAATTCATGTGATCCAGTGGCTGAACTTCACTTTCCATATTGGGCTCTGTGGCGCAACGGTAGCGCGTCTGACTCCAGATCAGAAGGTTGCGTGTTCAGATCACGTCAGGGTCAAAGGTTTTGAAGAGGTTCATTGCTAATGAAAATAAGTAATACTTGACATTTGACACTGATCTATCCATGGGATCCAGTGGCTGAAAAAGTCTTTCGATATGGGGCTCTGTGGCGCAACGGTAGCACGTCTGACTCAAGATCAGAAGGTTGCGTGTTCAAATCACGTCAAGGTCAAGTGTTTTGAAGAGGTTCATTGCTAATGAAAATAAATAATACTTGACATTTGACACTGATCTATCCATGGGATCCAGTGGCTGAAAAAGCCTTTCCATATGGAGCTCTGTGGCGCAACAGTAGCGCGTCTGACTCCAGATCAGAATGTTGCGTGTTCAAATCACGTCAGGGTCAAGGGTTTTGAAGAGGTTCATTGCTAATGAAAATAATTAATACTTGACATTTGACACTGATCTATCCATGGGATCCAGTGGCTGAAAAAGTCTTTCCATATGGGGCTCTGTGGCGCAACGGTAGCGCGTCTGACTCCAGATCAGAATGTTGCGTGTTCAAATCACCTCAGGGTCAAAGGTTTTGAAGAGGTTCATTGCTAATGAAAATAAATAATACTTGACATTTGACACTGATCAATCCATGTGATCCAGTGGCTGAACTTGACTTTCCATATTGGCCTCTGTGGCGCAAAGGTAGCGCATCTCACTCCAGATCAGAAGGTTGCGTGTTCAAATCACGTCAGGCTCAAAGGTTTTGAAGAGGTTCATTGCTAATGAAAATAACTAATACTTGACATTTGACACTGATCTATCCATGGGATCCAGTGGCTGAAAAAGACTTTCGATATGGGGCTCTGTGGCGCAACGGTAGCGCGTCTGACTCCAGATCAGAAGGTTGCGTGTTCAAATCACGTCAGGGTCAAGTGTTTTGAAGAGGTTCATTGCTAATGAAAATAATTAATACTTGACATTTGACACTGATCAATCCATGTGATCCAGTGGCTGAACTTGACTTTCCATATTGGGCTCTGTGGTGCAACGGTAGCGCGTCTGACTCCAGAACAGAAGGTTGCGTGTTCAAATCACGTCAGGGTCAAAGGTTTTGAAGAGGTTCATTGCTAATGAAAATAAGTAATACTTGACACTTGACACTGATCTATCCATGGGATCCAGTGGCTGAAAAAGACTTTTGATATGGGTCTCTGTGGCGCAACGGTAGCGCGTCTGACTCCAGATCAGAAGGTTGCCTGTTCAAATCACGTCAGGGTCAAGTGTTTTGAAGAGGTTCATTGCTACTGAAAATAAGTAATACTTTACATTTGACACTGATCTATCCATGGGATCCCGTGGCTGAAAATGCTTTGGATTGGGGCTCTGTGGCGCAACGGTAGCGCGTCTGACTCCAGATCAGAAGGTTGCGTGTTCAAATCACGTCAGGGTCAAAGGTTTTGAAGAGGTTCATTGCTAATGAAAATAAGTAAAACTTGACATTTGACACTGATCAATCCATGTGATCCAGTGGCTGAACTTAACTTTCCATATTGGGCTCTGTGGCGCAACGGTAGCGCGTCTGACTCCAGATCAGAAGGTTGCGTTTTCAAATCACGTCAGGGTCAAAGGTTTTGAAGAGGTTCATTGCTAATGAAAATAAGTAATACTTGACATTTGACACTGATCAATCCATGTGATCCAGTGGCTGAACTTAACTTTCCATATTGGGCTCTGTGGCGCAACGGTAGCGCATCTGACTCCAGATCAGAAGGTTGCATGTTCAGATCACGTCAGGGTCAAAGGTTTTGAAGAGGTTCATTGCTAATGAAAATAAGTATTACTTGACATTTGACACTGATCTATCCATGGGATCCAGTGGCTGAAAAAGGCTTTCGATATGGGGCTCTGTGGCGCAACGGTAGCACGTCTGACTCAAGATCAGAAGGTTGCGTGTTCAAATCACGTCAAGGTCAAGTGTTTTGAAGAGGTTCATTGCTAATGAAAATAAATAATACTTGACATTTGACACTGATCTATCCATGGGATCCAGTGGCTGAAAAAGTCTTTCCATATGGGGCTCTGTGGCGCAACGGTAGCACGTCTGACTCCAGATCAGAATGTTGCGTGTTCAAATCATGTCAGGGTCAAGTGTTTTGAAGAGGTTCATTGCTAATGAAAATAAATAATACTTGACATTTGACACTGATCAATCCATGTGATCCAGTGGCTGAATTTGACTTTCCATATTGGGCTCTGTGGCGCAAAGGTAGCGCGTCTCACTCCAGTTCAGAAGGTTGCGTGTTCAAATCACGTCAGGCTCAAAGGTTTTGAAGAGGTTCATTGCTAATGAAAATAACTAATACTTGACATTTGACACTGATCTATCCATGGGATCCAGTGGCTGAAAAAGACTTTCGATATGGGGCTCTGTGGCGCAACGGTAGCGCGTCTGACTCCAGATCAGAAGGTTGCGTGTTCAAATCACGTCAGGGTCAAGTGTTTTGAAGAGGTTCATTGCTAATGAAAATAATTAATACTTGACATTTGACACTGATCAATCCATGTGATCCAGTGGCTGAATTTGACTTTCCATATTGGGCTCTGTGGCGCAAAGGTAGCGCGTCTCACTCCAGATCAGAAGGTTGCATGTTCAAATCACATCAGGGTCAAAGTTTTTGAAGAGGTTCATTGCTAATGAAAATAACTAATACTTGACATTTGACACTGATCTATCCATGGGATCCAGTGGCTGAAAAAGACTTTCGATATGGGGCTCTGTGGTGCAACGGTAGCGCGGCTGACTCCAGATCAGAAGGTTGCGTGTTCAAATCACGTCAGGGTCAAGGGTTTTGAAGAGGTTCATTGCTAATGAAAATAATTAATACTTGACATTTGACACTGATCTATCCATGGGATCCAGTGGCTGAAAAAGTCTTTCCATATGGGGCTCTGTGGCGCAACGGTAGCGCGTCTGACTCCAGATCAGAAGGTTGCGTGTTCAAATCACGTCAGGGTCAAAGTTTTTGAAGAGGTTCATCGCTAATGAAAATAAGTAATACTTGACATTTGACACTGATCTATCCATGGGATCCTGTGGCTGAAAATGCTTTGGATTGGGGCTCTGTGGCGCAACGGTAGCGCGTCTGACTCCAGATCAGAAGGTTGCGTGTTCAAATCATGTCAGGGTCAATGTTTTTGAAGTGGTTCATTGCTAATGAAAAGAAATAATACTTGACATTTGACACTGATCTCTCCATGGGATCCAGTGGCTGAAAAATACCTTCCATATGGGGCTCTGTGGCGCAACGGTAGTGCGTCTGACTCCAGATCAGAAGGTTGCGTGTTCAAATCACGTCAGGGTCATCATTTTTGAAGAGGTTCATTGCTAATGAAAAGAAATAATACTTGACATTTGACACTGATCTATCCATGCTATCCAGTGGCTGAAAAATTCTTTCCATATGGGGCTCTGTGGTGCAACGGTAGCTCGTCTGACTCCAGATCAGAAGGTTGCGTGTTCAAATCACATCAGGGTCAACTTTTATTTTTTTTATCCACTATTTCTCCCCATTTTTCTATTTTTCTCCCATCCCAATTTCGTATGATCCAATTCTTCCCTCCCCTGTCTTGAACGTTGCTAGATTATGCCTCCCACTGGTCAGTTGTAGTGAGGACAGAAGCCTTGCATCACGTGTCCTCTCCGGTACACGAGGAGGCAGCCTGTCGCATCTTTTCCCTGCAGCAGCTCGAACTCTCAGTGGCGAGGAGTAACGCGTGGGAGGCTCATGCTGCCCCCGCTACTTCCTGCTTCCGCCACACCAGCGTCACCAAACCGACCAGTGGCTGAAAAAGGCTTTTGATATGGGGCTCTGTGGCGCAACGGTAGCGTGTCTGACTCCAGATCAGAAGGTTGCGTGTTCAAATCACGTCAGGGTCAAAGGTTCTGAAGAGGTTCATTGCTAATGAAAATAAATAATACTTGACATTTGACACTGATCTATACATGGGATCCAGTGGCTGAACAAGACTTTCGATATGGTGCTCTGTGGCGCAACGGTAGCGCGTCTGACTCGAGATCAGAAGGTTGTGTGTTCAAATCACGTCAGGGTCAAACGTATTGAGGAGGTTCATTGCTAATGAAAATAAGTAATACTTGACATTTGACACTGATCTATCCATGGGATCCAGTGGCTGAACTAGACTTTTGATATGGGGCTCTGTGCACAACGGTAGCGCGTCTGACTCCAGATCAGAAGGTTGCGTGTTCAAATCACGTCAGGGTCAAGGGTTTTGAAGAGGTTCATTGCTAATGAAAATAATTAATACTTGACATTTGACACTGATCTATCCATGGGATCCAGTGGCTGAAAATTACTTTCCATATGGGGCTCTGTGGCGCAACGGTAGCGCGTCTGACTCAAGATCAGAAGGTTGCGTGTTCAAATCACGTCAGGGTCAAGTGATTTGAAGAGGTTCATTGCTAATGAAAATAAATAATTCTTGACATTTGACACTGATCAATTCATGTGATCCAGTGGCTGAACTTCACTTTCCATATTGGGCTCTGTGGCGCAACGGTAGCGCGTCTGACTCCAGATCAGAAGGTTGCGTGTTCAGATCACGTCAGGGTCAAAGGTTTTGAAGAGGTTCATTGCTAATGAAAATAAGTAATACTTGACATTTGACACTGATCTATCCATGGGATCCAGTGGCTGAAAAGGTCTTTCGATATGGGGCTCTGTGGCGCAACGGTAGCGCGTCTGACTCCAGATTAGAAGGTTGCGTGTTCAAATCACGTCAGGGTCAAGTGTTTTGAAGAGGTTCATTGCTAATGAAAATAATTAATACTTGACATTTGACACTGATCAATCCATGTGATCCAGTGGCTGAACTTGACTTTCCATATTGGGCTCTGTGGTGCAACGGTAGCGCGTCTGACTCCAGAACAGAAGGTTGCGTGTTCAAATCACGTCAGGGTCAAAGGTTTTGAAGAGGTTCATTGCTAATGAAAATAAGTAATACTTGACACTTGACACTGATCTATCCATGGGATCCAGTGGCTGAAAAAGACTTTTGATATGGGTCTCTGTGGCGCAACGGTAGCGCGTCTGACTCCAGATCAGAAGGTTGCCTGTTCAAATCACGTCAGGGTCAAGTGTTTTGAAGAGGTTCATTGCTACTGAAAATAAGTAATACTTTACATTTGACACTGATCTATCCATGGGATCCCGTGGCTGAAAATGCTTTGGATTGGGGCTCTGTGGCGCAACGGTAGCGCGTCTGACTCCAGATCAGAAGGTTGCGTGTTCAAATCACGTCAGGGTCAATGTTTTTGAAGAGGTTCATTGCTAATGAAAAGAAATAATGCTTGACATTTGACACTGATCTCTCCATGGGATCCAGTGGCTGAAAAATACTTTCCATATGGGGCTCTGTGGTGCAACGGTAGCGCGTCTGACTCCAGATCAGAAGGTTGCGTGTTCAAATCACGTCAGGGTCAAGGGTTTTGAAGAGGTTCATTGCTAATGAAAATAAGTAATACTTGACATTTGACACTGATCAATCCATGTGATCCAGTGGCTAAACTTCACTTTCCATATTGGGCTCTGTGGCGCAACAGTAGCGCGTCTGACTCCAGATCAGAAGGTTGCGTGTTCAAATCACGTCAGGGTCAAGTGTTTTGAAGAGGTTCATTGCTACTGAAAATAAGTGATACTTGACATTTGACACTGATCTATCCATGGGATCCCGTGGCTGAAAATGCTTTGGATTGGGGCTCTGTGGCGCAACGGTAGCGCGTCTGACTCCAGATCAGAAGGTTGCGTGTTCAAATCATGTCAGGGTCAATGTTTTTGAAGTGGTTCATTGCTAATGAAAAGAAATAATACTTGACATTTGACACTGATCTCTCCATGGGATCCAGTGGCTGAAAAATACCTTCCATATGGGGCTCTGTGGTGCAACGGTAGCGCGTCTGACTCCAGATCAGAAGGTTGCGTGTTCAAATCACGTCAGGGTCATCATTTTTGAAGAGGTTCATTGCTAATGAAAAGAAATAATACTTGACATTTGACACTGATCTATCCATGCTATCCAGTGGCTGAAAAATTCTTTCCATATGGGGCTCTGTGGTGCAACGGTAGCTCGTCTGACTCCAGATCAGAAGGTTGCATGTTCAAATCACATCAGGGTCAACTTTTATTTTTTTTATCCACTATTTCTCCCCATTTTTCTATTTTTCTCCCATCCCAATTTCGTATGATCCAATTCTTCCCTCCCCTGTCTTGAACGTTGCTAGATTATGCCTCCCACTGGTCAGTTGTAGTGAGGACAGAAGCCTTGCATCACGTGTCCTCTCCGGTACACGAGGAGGCAGCCTGTCGCATCTTTTCCCTGCAGCAGCTCGAACTCTCAGTGGCGAGGAGTAACGCGTGGGAGGCTCATGCTGCCCCCGCTACTTCCTGCTTCCGCCACACCAGCGTCACCAAACCGACCAGTGGCTGAAAAAGGCTTTTGATATGGGGCTCTGTGGCGCAACGGTAGCGTGTCTGACTCCAGATCAGAAGGTTGCGTGTTCAAATCACGTCAGGGTCAAAGGTTCTGAAGAGGTTCATTGCTAATGAAAATAAATAATACTTGACATTTGACACTGATCTATACATGGGATCCAGTGGCTGAACAAGACTTTCGATATGGTGCTCTGTGGCGCAACGGTAGCGCGTCTGACTCGAGATCAGAAGGTTGTGTGTTCAAATCACGTCAGGGTCAAACGTTTTGAGGAGGTTCATTGCTAATGAAAATAAGTAATACTTGACATTTGACACTGATCTATCCATGGGATCCAGTGGCTGAACTAGACTTTTGATATGGGGCTCTGTGCACAACGGTAGCGCGTCTGACTCCAGATCAGAAGGTTGCGTGTTCAAATCACGTCAGGGTCAAGGGTTTTGAAGAGGTTCATTGCTAATGAAAATAATTAATACTTGACATTTGACACTGATCTATCCATGGGATCCAGTGGCTGAAAAATACTTTCCATATGGGGCTCTGTGGCGCAACGGTAGCGCGTCTGACTCAAGATCAGAAGGTTGCGTGTTCAAATCACGTCAGGGTCAAGTGTTTTGAAGAGGTTCATTGCTAATGAAAATAAATAATTCTTGACATTTGACACTGATCAATTCATGTGATCCAGTGGCTGAACTTCACTTTCCATATTGGGCTCTGTGGCGCAACGGTAGCGCGTCTGACTCCAGATCAGAAGGTTGCGTGTTCAGATCACGTCAGGGTCAAAGGTTTTGAAGAGGTTCATTGCTAATGAAAATAAGTAATACTTGACATTTGACACTGATCTATCCATGGGATCCAGTGGCTGAAAAAGTCTTTCGATATGGGGCTCTGTGGCGCAACGGTAGCACGTCTGACTCAAGATCAGAAGGTTGCGTGTTCAAATCACGTCAAGGTCAAGTGTTTTGAAGAGGTTCATTGCTAATGAAAATAAATAATACTTGACATTTGACACTGATCTATCCATGGGATCCAGTGGCTGAAAAAGCCTTTCCATATGGGGCTCTGTGGCGCAACAGTAGCGCGTCTGACTCCAGATCAGAAGGTTGCGTGTTCAAATCACGTCAGGGTCAAGGGTTTTGAAGAGGTTCATTGCTAATGAAAATAATTAATACTTGACATTTGACACTGATCTATCCATGGGATCCAGTGGCTGAAAAAGTCTTTCCATATGGGGCTCTGTGGCGCAACGGTAGCGCGTCTGACTCCAGATCAGAATGTTGCGTGTTCAAATCACCTCAGGGTCAAAGGTTTTGAAGAGGTTCATTGCTAATGAAAATAAATAATACTTGACATTTGACACTGATCAATCCATGTGATCCAGTGGCTGAACTTGACTTTCCATATTGGGCTCTGTGGCGCAAAGGTAGCGCATCTCACTCCAGATCAGAAGGTTGCGTGTTCAAATCACGTCAGGCTCAAAGGTTTTGAAGAGGTTCATTGCTAATGAAAATAACTAATACTTGACATTTGACACTGATCTATCCATGGGATCCAGTGGCTGAAAAAGACTTTCGATATGGGGCTCTGTGGCGCAACGGTAGCGCGTCTGACTCCAGATCAGAAGGTTGCGTGTTCAAATCACGTCAGGGTCAAGTGTTTTGAAGAGGTTCATTGCTAATGAAAATAATTAATACTTGACATTTGACACTGATCAATCCATGTGATCCAGTGGCTGAACTTGACTTTCCATATTGGGCTCTGTGGCGCAAAGGTAGCGTGTCTCACTCCAGATCAGAAGGTTGCATGTTCAAATCACATCAGGGTCAAAGTTTTTGAAGAGGTTCATTGCTAATGAAAATAACTAATACTTGACATTTGACACTGATCTATCCATGGGATCCAGTGGCTGAAAAAGACTTTCGATATGGGGCTCTGTGGCGCAACGGTAGCCCGTCTGACTCCAGATCAGAAGGTTGCGTGTTCAAATCACGTCAGGTCAAGGGTTTTGAAGAGGTTCATTGCTAATGAAAATAATTAATACTTGACATTTGACACTGATCTATCCATGGGATCCAGTGGCTGAAAAAGTCTTTCCATATGGGGCTCTGTGGCGCAACGGTAGCACGTCTGACTCCAGCTCAGAATGTTGCGTGTTCAAATCACGTCAGGGTCAAGTGTTTTGAAGAGGTTCATTGCTAATGAAAATAAATAATACTTGACATTTGACACTGATCAATCCATGTGATCCAGTGGCTGAACTTGACTTTCCATATTGGGCTCTGTGGCACAACGGTAGCGCGTCTGACTCCAGATCAGAAGGTTGCGTGTTCAAATCACGTCAGGGTCAAAGGTTTTGAAGAGGTTCATTGCTAATGAAAATAAATAATACTTGACATTTGACACTGATGTATCCATGGGATCCAGTGGCTGAAAAAGGCTTTCGATATGGGGCTCTGTGGCGCAACGGTAGCGCGTCTGACTCCAGATCAGAAGGTTGCGTGTTCAAATCACGTCAGGGTCAAGGGTTTTGAAGAGGTTCATTGCTAATGAAAATAATTAATACTTGACATTTGACACTGATCTATCCATGGGATCCAGTGGCTGAAAAATACTTTCCATATGGGGCTCTGTGGCGCAACGGTAGCGCGTCTGACTCAAGATCAGAAGGTTGTGTGTTCAAATCATGTCAGGGTCAAGTGTTTTGAAGAGGTTCATTGCTAATGAAAATAAATAATACTTGACATTTGACACTGATCAATCCATGTGATCTAGTGGCTGAACTTCACTTTCCATATTGGGCTCTGTGGCGCAACGGTAGCGCGTCTGACTCCAGATCAGAAGGTTGCGTGTTCAGATCACGTCAGGGTCAAAGGTTTTGAAGAGGTTCATTGCTAATGAAAATAAGTAATACTTGACATTTGACACTGATCTATCCATGGGATCCAGTGGCTGAAAAAGTCTTTCGATATGGGGCTCTGTGGCGCAACGGTAGCGCGTCTGACTCCAGATCAGAAGGTTGCATGTTCAAATCACGTCAGGGTCAAGTGTTTTGAAGAGGTTCATTGCTAATGAAAATAATTAATACTTGACATTTGACACTGATCAATCCATGTGATCCAGTGGCTGAACTTGACTTTCCATATTGGGCTCTGTGGCGCAACGGTAGCGCGTCTGACTCCAGATCAGAAGGTTGCGTGTTCAAATCACGTCAGGGTCAAAGGTTTTGAAGAGGTTCATTGCTAATGAAAATAAGTAATACTTGACACTTGACACTGATCTATCCATGGGATCCAGTGGCTGAAAACGACTTTTGATATGGGGCTCTGTGGCGCAACGGTAGCGCGTCTGACTCCAGATCAGAAGGTTGCGTGTTCAAATCACGTCAGGGTCAAGTGTTTTGAAGAGGTTCATTGCTACTGAAAATAAGTAATACTTGACATTTGACACTGATCTATCCATGGGATCCCGTGGCTGAAAATGCTTTGGATTGGGGCTCTGTGGCGCAACGGTAGCGCGTCTGACTCCAGATCAGAAGGTTGCATGTTTAAATCACGTCAGGGTCAATGTTTTTGAAGAGGTTCATTGCTAATGAAAAGAAATAATACTTGACATTTGACACTGATCTCTCCATGGGATCCAGTGGCTGAAAAATACTTTCCATATGGGGCTCTGTGGCGCAACGGTAGCCCGTCTGACTCCAGATCAGAAGGTTGCGTCTTCAAATCACGTCAGGGTCAAGGGTTTTGAAGAGGTTCATTGCTAATGAAAATAAGTAATACTTGACATTTGACACTGATCAATCCATGTGATCCAGTGGCTGAACTTCACTTTCCATATTGGGCTCTGTGGCGCAACGGTAGCGCGTCTGACTCCAGATCAGAAGGTTGCGTGTTCAAATCACGTCAGGGTCAAATGTTTTGAAGAGGTTCATTGCTAATGAAAATAAGTAATACTTGACATTTGACACTGATCTATCCATGGGATCCAGTGGCTGAAAATGACTTTCCATATGGGGCTCTGTGGCACAAAGGTAGCGCGTCTGACTCCAGATCAGAATGTTGCGTGTTCAAATCATGTCAGGGTCAAGTGTTTTGAAGAGGTTCATTGCTAATGAAAATAAATAATACTTGACATTTGACACTGATCAATCCATGTGATCCAGTGGCTGAACTTGACTTTCTATATTGGGCTCTGTGGCGCAAAGGTAGCGTGTCTCACTCCAGATCAGAAGGTTGCGTGTTCAAATCACATCAGGCTCAAAGGTTTTGAAGAGGTTCATTGCTAATGAAAATAACTAATACTTGACATTTGACACTGATCTATCCATGGGATCCAGTGGCTGAAAAAGACTTTTGATATGGCGCTCTGTGGCGCAACGGTAGCGTGTCTGACTCCAGATCAGAAGTTTGCGTGTTCAAATCACGTCAGGGTCAAGTGTTTTGAAGAGGTTCATTGCTAATGAAAATAATTAATACTTGACATTTGACACTGATCAATCCATGTGATCCAGTGGCTGAACTTGACTTTCCATATTGGGCTCTGTGGCGCAACGGTAGCGCGTCTGACTCCAGATCAGAAGGTTGCGTGTTCAAATCACGTCAGGGTCAAAGGTTTTGAAGAGGTTCATTGCTAATGAAAATAAGTAATACTTGACATTTGACACTGATCTATCCATGGGATCCCGTGGCTGAAAATGCTTTGGATTGGGGCTCTGTGGCGCAACGGTAGCGCGTCTGACTCCAGATCAGAAGGTTGCGTGTTTAAATCACGTCAGGGTCAATGTTTTTGAAGAGGTTCATTGCTAATGAAAAGAAATAATACTTGACATTTGACACTGATCTCTCCATGGGATCCAGTGGCTCAAAAATACTTTCCATATGGGGCTCTGTGGCGCAACGGTAGCCCGTCTGACTCCAGATCAGAAGGTTGCGTGTTCAAATCACGTCAGGGTCAAGGGTTTTGAAGAGGTTCATTGCTAATGAAAATAAGTAATACTTGACATTTGACACTGATCAATCCATGTGATCCAGTGGCTAAACTTCACTTTCCATATTGGGCTCTGTGGCGCAACAGTAGCGCGTCTGACTCCAGATCAGAAGGTTGCGTGTTCAAATCACGTCAGGGTCAAGTGTTTTGAAGAGGTTCATTGCTACTGAAAATAAGTGATACTTGACATTTGACACTGATCTATCCATGGGATCCCGTGGCTGAAAATGCTTTGGATTGGGGCTCTGTGGCGCAACGGTAGCGCGTCTGACTCCAGATCAGAAGGTTGCGTGTTCAAATCATGTCAGGGTCAATGTTTTTGAAGTGGTTCATTGCTAATGAAAAGAAATAATACTTGACATTTGACACTGATCTATCCATGCTATCCAGTGGCTGAAAAATTCTTTCCATATGGGGCTCTGTGGTGCAACGGTAGCTCGTCTGACTCCAGATCAGAAGGTTGCGTGTTCAAATCACATCAGGGTCAACTTTTATTTTTTTTATCCACTTTTTCTCCCCATTTTCTATTTTTCTCCCATCCCAATTTCGTATGATCCAATTCTTCCCTCCCCTGTCTTGAACGTTGCTAGATTATGCCTCCCACTGGTCAGTTGTAGTGAGGACAGAAGCCTTGCATCACGTGTCCTCTCCGGTACACGAGGAGGCAGCCTGTCGCATCTTTTCCCTGCAGCAGCTCGAACTCTCAGTGGCGAGGAGTAACGCGTGGGAGGCTCATGCTGCCCCCGCTACTTCCTGCTTCCGCCACACCAGCGTCACCAAACCGACCAGTGGCTGAAAAAGGCTTTTGATATGGGGCTCTGTGGCGCAACGGTAGCGTGTCTGACTCCAGATCAGAAGGTTGCGTGTTCAAATCACGTCAGGGTCAAAGGTTCTGAAGAGGTTCATTGCTAATGAAAATAAATAATACTTGACATTTGACACTGATCTATACATGGGATCCAGTGGCTGAACAAGACTTTCGATATGGTGCTCTGTGGCGCAACGGTAGCGCGTCTGACTCGAGATCAGAAGGTTGTGTGTTCAAATCACGTCAGGGTCAAACGTTTTGAGGAGGTTCATTGCTAATGAAAATAAGTAATACTTGACATTTGACACTGATCTATCCATGGGATCCAGTGGCTGAACTAGACTTTTGATATGGGGCTCTGTGCACAACGGTAGCGCGTCTGACTCCAGATCAGAAGGTTGCGTGTTCAAATCACGTCAGGGTCAAGGGTTTTGAAGAGGTTCATTGCTAATGAAAATAATTAATACTTGACATTTGACACTGATCTATCCATGGGATCCAGTGGCTGAAAAATACTTTCCATATGGGGCTCTGTGGCGCAACGGTAGCGCGTCTGACTCAAGATCAGAAGGTTGCGTGTTCAAATCACGTCAGGGTCAAGTGTTTTGAAGAGGTTCATTGCTAATGAAAATAAATAATTCTTGACATTTGACACTGATCAATTCATGTGATCCAGTGGCTGAACTTCACTTTCCATATTGGGCTCTGTGGCGCAACGGTAGCGCGTCTGACTCCAGATCAGAAGGTTGCGTGTTCAGATCACGTCAGGGTCAAAGGTTTTGAAGAGGTTCATTGCTAATGAAAATAAGTAATACTTGACATTTGACACTGATCTATCCATGGGATCCAGTGGCTGAAAAAGTCTTTCGATATGGGGCTCTGTGGCGCAACGGTAGCACGTCTGACTCAAGATCAGAAGGTTGCGTGTTCAAATCACGTCAAGGTCAAGTGTTTTGAAGAGGTTCATTGCTAATGAAAATAAATAATACTTGACATTTGACACTGATCTATCCATGGGATCCAGTGGCTGAAAAAGCCTTTCCATATGGGGCTCTGTGGCGCAACAGTAGCGCGTCTGACTCCAGATCAGAAGGTTGCGTGTTCAAATCACGTCACGGTCAAGGGTTTTGAAGAGGTTCATTGCTAATGAAAATAATTAATACTTGACATTTGACACTGATCTATCCATGGGATCCAGTGGCTGAAAAAGTCTTTCCATATGGGGCTCTGTGGCGCAACGGTAGCGCGTCTGACTCCAGATCAGAATGTTGCGTGTTCAAATCACCTCAGGGTCAAAGGTTTTGAAGAGGTTCATTGCTAATGAAAATAAATAATACTTGACATTTGACACTGATCAATCCATGTGATCCAGTGGCTGAACTTGACTTTCCATATTGGGCTCTGTGGCGCAAAGGTAGCGCATCTCACTCCAGATCAGAAGGTTGCGTGTTCAAATCACGTCAGGCTCAAAGGTTTTGAAGAGGTTCATTGCTAATGAAAATAACTAATACTTGACATTTGACACTGATCTATCCATGGGATCCAGTGGCTGAAAAAGACTTTCGGTATGGGGCTCTGTGGCGCAACGGTAGCGCGTCTGACTCCAGATCAGAAGGTTGCGTGTTCAAATCACATCAGGGTCAAGTGTTTTGAAGAGGTTCATTGCTAATGAAAATAATTAATACTTGACATTTGACACTGATCAATCCATGTGATCCAGTGGCTGAACTTGACTTTCCATATTGGGCTCTGTGGCGCAAAGGTAGCGTGTCTCACTCCAGATCAGAAGGTTGCATGTTCAAATCACATCAGGGTCAAAGTTTTTGAAGAGGTTCATTGCTAATGAAAATAACTAATACTTGACATTTGACACTGATCTATCCATGGGATCCAGTGGCTGAAAAAGACTTTCGATATGGGGCTCTGTGGCGCAACGGTAGCGCGTCTGACTCCAGATCAGAAGGTTGCGTGTTCAAATCACGTCAGGGTCAAGGGTTTTGAAGAGGTTCATTGCTAATGAAAATAATTAATACTTGACATTTGACACTGATCTATCCATGGGATCCAGTGGCTGAAAAAGTCTTTCCATATGGGGCTCTGTGGCGCAACGGTAGCACGTCTGACTCCAGCTCAGAATGTTGCGTGTTCAAATCACGTCAGGGTCAAGTGTTTTGAAGAGGTTCATTGCTAATGAAAATAAATAATACTTGACATTTGACACTGATCAATCCATGTGATCCAGTGGCTGAACTTGACTTTCCATATTGGGCTCTGTGGCACAACGGTAGCGCGTCTGACTCCAGATCAGAAGGTTGCGTGTTCAAATCACGTCAGGGTCAAAGGTTTTGAAGAGGTTCATTGCTAATGAAAATAAATAATACTTGACATTTGACACTGATGTATCCATGGGATCCAGTGGCTGAAAAAGGCTTTCGATATGGGGCTCTGTGGCGCAACGGTAGCGCGTCTGACTTCAGATCAGAAGGTTGCGTGTTCAAATCACGTCAGGGTCAAGGGTTTTGAAGAGGTTCATTGCTAATGAAAATAATTAATACTTGACATTTGACACTGATCTATCCATGGGATCCAGTGGCTGAAAAATACTTTCCATATGGGGCTCTGTGGCGCAACGGTAGCGCGTCTGACTCAAGATCAGAAGGTTGTGTGTTCAAATCACGTCAGGGTCAAGTGTTTTGAAGAGGTTCATTGCTAATGAAAATAAATAATACTTGACATTTGACACTGATCAATCCATGTGATCTAGTGGCTGAACTTCACTTTCCATATTGGGCTCTGTGGCGCAACGGTAGCGCGTCTGACTCCAGATCAGAAGGTTGCGTGTTCAGATCACGTCAGGGTCAAAGGTTTTGAAGAGGTTCATTGCTAATGAAAATAAGTAATACTTGACATTTGACACTGATCTATCCATGGGATCCAGTGGCTGAAAAAGACTTTCGATATGGGGCTCTGTGGCGCAACGGTAGCGCGTCTGACTCCAGATCAGAAGGTTGCGTGTTCAAATCACATCAGGGTCAAGTGTTTTGAAGAGGTTCATTGCTAATGAAAATAATTAATACTTGACATTTGACACTGATCAATCCATGTGATCCAGTGGCTGAACTTGACTTTCCATATTGGGCTCTGTGGCGCAAAGGTAGCGTGTCTCACTCCAGATCAGAAGGTTGCATGTTCAAATCACATCAGGGTCAAAGTTTTTGAAGAGGTTCATTGCTAATGAAAATAACTAATACTTGACATTTGACACTGATCTATCCATGGGATCCAGTGGCTGAAAAAGACTTTCGATATGGGGCTCTGTGGCGCAACGGTAGCGCGTCTGACTCCAGATCAGAAGGTTGCGTGTTCAAATCACGTCAGGGTCAAGGGTTTTGAAGAGGTTCATTGCTAATGAAAATAATTAATACTTGACATTTGACACTGATCTATCCATGGGATCCAGTGGCTGAAAAAGTCTTTCCATATGGGGCTCTGTGGCGCAACGGTAGCACGTCTGACTCCAGCTCAGAATGTTGCGTGTTCAAATCACGTCAGGGTCAAGTGTTTTGAAGAGGTTCATTGCTAATGAAAATAAATAATACTTGACATTTGACACTGATCAATCCATGTGATCCAGTGGCTGAACTTGACTTTCCATATTGGGCTCTGTGGCACAACGGTAGCGCGTCTGACTCCAGATCAGAAGGTTGCGTGTTCAAATCACGTCAGGGTCAAAGGTTTTGAAGAGGTTCATTGCTAATGAAAATAAATAATACTTGACATTTGACACTGATGTATCCATGGGATCCAGTGGCTGAAAAAGGCTTTCGATATGGGGCTCTGTGGCGCAACGGTAGCGCGTCTGACTTCAGATCAGAAGGTTGCGTGTTCAAATCACGTCAGGGTCAAGGGTTTTGAAGAGGTTCATTGCTAATGAAAATAATTAATACTTGACATTTGACACTGATCTATCCATGGGATCCAGTGGCTGAAAAATACTTTCCATATGGGGCTCTGTGGCGCAACGGTAGCGCGTCTGACTCAAGATCAGAAGGTTGTGTGTTCAAATCACGTCAGGGTCAAGTGTTTTGAAGAGGTTCATTGCTAATGAAAATAAATAATACTTGACATTTGACACTGATCAATCCATGTGATCTAGTGGCTGAACTTCACTTTCCATATTGGGCTCTGTGGCGCAACGGTAGCGCGTCTGACTCCAGATCAGAAGGTTGCGTGTTCAGATCACGTCAGGGTCAAAGGTTTTGAAGAGGTTCATTGCTAATGAAAATAAGTAATACTTGACATTTGACACTGATCTATCCATGGGATCCAGTGGCTGAAAATGTCTTTCGATATGGGGCTCTGTGGCGCAACGGTAGCGCGTCTGACTCCAGATCAGAAGGTTGCGTGTTCAAATCACGTCAGGGTCAAAGGTTTTGAAGAGGTTCATTGCTAATGAAAATAAGTAAAACTTGACATTTGACACTGATCAATCCATGTGATCCAGTGGCTGAACTTAACTTTCCATATTGGGCTCTGTGGCGCAACGGTAGCGCGTCTGACTCCAGATCAGAAGGTTGCGTGTTCAAATCACGTCAGGGTCAAAGGTTTTGAAGAGGTTCATTGCTAATGAAAATAAGTAATACTTGACATTTGACACTGATCAATCCATGTGATCCAGTGGCTGAACTTAACTTTCCATATTGGGCTCTGTGGCGCAACGGTAGCGCATCTGACTCCAGATCAGAAGGTTGCATGTTCAGATCACGTCAGGGTCAAAGGTTTTGAAGAGGTTCATTGCTAATGAAAATAAGTAATACTTGACATTTGACACTGATCTATCCATGGGATCCAGTGGCTGAAAAAGGCTTTCGATATGGGGCTCTGTGGCGCAACGGTAGCACGTCTGACTCAAGATCAGAAGGTTGCGTGTTCAAATCACGTCAAGGTCAAGTGTTTTGAAGAGGTTCATTGCTAATGAAAATAAATAATACTTGACATTTGACACTGATCTATCCATGGGATCCAGTGGCTGAAAAAGACTTTCCATATGGGGCTCTGTGGCGCAACGGTAGCGCGTCTGACTCCAGATCAGAATGTTGCGTGTTCAAATCATGTCAGGGTCAAGTGTTTTGAAGAGGTTCATTGCTAATGAAAATAAATAATACTTGACATTTGACACTGATCAATCCATGTGATCCAGTGGCTGAATTTGACTTTCCATATTGGGCTCTGTGGCGCAAAGGTAGCGCGTCTCACTCCAGTTCAGAAGGTTGCGTGTTCAAATCACGTCAGGCTCAAAGGTTTTGAAGAGGTTCATTGCTAATGAAAATAACTAATACTTGACATTTGACACTGATCTATCCATGGGATCCAGTGGCTGAAAAAGACTTTCGATATGGGGCTCTGTGGCGCAACGGTAGTGCGTCTGACTCCAGATCAGAAGTTTGCGTGTTCAAATCACGTCAGGGTCAAGTGTTTTGAAGAGGTTCATTGCTAATGAAAATAATTAATACTTGACATTTGACACTGATCAATCCATGTGATCCAGTGGCTGAATTTGACTTTCCATATTGGGCTCTGTGGCGCAAAGGTAGCGCGTCTCACTCCAGATCAGAAGGTTGCATGTTCAAATCACATCAGGGTCAAAGTTTTTGAAGAGGTTCATTGCTAATGAAAATAACTAATACTTGACATTTGACACTGATCTATCCATGGGATCCAGTGGCTGAAAAAGACTTTCGATATGGGGCTCTGTGGCGCAACGGTAGCGCGGCTGACTCCAGATCAGAAGGTTGCGTGTTCAAATTACGTCAGGGTAAAGGGTTTTGAAGAGGTTCATTGCTAATGAAAATAATTAATACTTGACATTTGACACTGATCTATCCATGGGATCCAGTGGCTGAAAAAGTCTTTCCATATGGGGCTCTGTGGCGCAACGGTAGCGCGTCTGACTCCAGATCAAAATGTTGCGTGTTCAAATCACGTCAGGGTCAAGTGTTTTGAAGAGGTTCATTGCTAATGAAAATAAATAATACTTGACATTTGACACTGATCAATCCATGTGATCCAGTGGCTGAACTTGACTTTCCATATTGGGCTCTGTGGCACAACGGTAGCGCGTCTGACTCCAGATCAGAAGGTTGCGTGTTCAAATCACGTCAGGGTCAAAGGTTTTGAAGAGGTTCATTGCTAATGAAAATAAATAATACTTGACATTTGACACTGATGTATCCATGGGATCCAGTGGCTGAAAAAGGCTTTCGATATCGTGCTCTGTGGCGCAACGGTAGCGCGTCTGACTCCAGATCAGAAGGTTGCGTGTTCAAATCACGTCAGGGTCAAGGGTTTTGAAGAGGTTCATTGCTAATGAAAATAATTAATACTTGACATTTGACACTGATCTATCCATGGGATCCAGTGGCTGAAAAATACTTTCCATATGGGGCTCTGTGGCGCAACGGTAGCGCGTCTGACTCAAGATCAAAAGGTTGCGTGTTCAAATCACGTCAGGGTCAAGTGTTTTGAAGAGGTTCATTGCTAATGAAAATAAATAATACTTGACATTTGACACTGATCAATCCATGTGATCTAGTGGCTGAACTTCACTTTCCATATTGGGCTCTGTGGCGCAACGGTAGCACGTCGGACTCCAGATCAGAAGGTTGCGTGTTCAGATCACGTCAGGGTCAAAGGTTTTGAAGAGGTTCATTGCTAATGAAAATAAGTAATACTTGACATTTGACACTGATCTATCCATGGGATCCAGTGGCTGAAAAAGTCTTTCGATATGGGGCTCTGTGGCGCAACGGTAGCGCGTCTGACTCCAGATGAGAAGGTTGCGTGTTTAAATCACGTCAGGGTCAATGTTTTTGAAGAGGTTCATTGCTAATGAAAAGAAATAATACTTGACATTTGACACTGATCTCTCCATGGGATCCAGTGGCTCAAAAATACTCTCCATATGGGGCTCTGTGGCGCAACGGTAGCCCGTCTGACTCCAGATCAGAAGGTTGCGTGTTCAAATCACGTCAGGGTCAAGTGTTTTGAAGAGGTTCATTGCTAATGAAAATAAGTAATACTTGACATTTGACACTGATCAATCCATGTGATCCAGTGGCTGAACTTGACTTTCTATATTGGGCTCTGTGGCGCAAAGGTAGCGTGTCTCACTCCAGATCAGAAGGTTGCGTGTTCAAATCACATCAGGCTCAAAGGTTTTGAAGAGGTTCATTGCTAATGAAAATAAGTAATACTTGACATTTGACACTGATCTATCCATGGGATCCAGTGGCTGAAAAAGTCTTTCGATATGGGGCTCTGTGGCGCAACGGTAGCGCGTCTGACTCCAGATGAGAAGGTTGCGTGTTTAAATCACGTCAGGGTCAATGTTTTTGAAGAGGTTCATTGCTAATGAAAAGAAATAATACTTGACATTTGACACTGATCTCTCCATGGGATCCAGTGGCTCAAAAATACTCTCCATATGGGACTCTGTGGCGCAACGGTAGCCCGTCTGACTCCAGATCAGAAGGTTGCGTGTTCAAATCACGTCAGGGTCAAGTGTTTTGAAGAGGTTCATTGCTAATGAAAATAAGTAATACTTGACATTTGACACTGATCAATCCATGTGATCCAGTGGCTGAACTTCACTTTCCATATTGAGCTCTGTGGCGCAACGGTAGCGCGTCGGACTCCAGATCAGAAGGTTGCGTGTTCAAATCACGTCAGGGTCAAAGGTTTTGAAGAGGTTCATTGCTAATGAAAATAAGTAATACTTGACATTTGACACTGATCTATCCATGGGATCCAGTGGCTGAAAAAGTCTTTCGATATGGGGCTCTGTGGCGCAACGGTAGCGCGTCTGACTCCAGATGAGAAGGTTGCGTGTTTAAATCACGTCAGGGTCAATGTTTTTGAAGAGGTTCATTGCTAATGAAAAGAAATAATACTTGACATTTGACACTGATCTCTCCATGGGATCCAGTGGCTCAAAAATACTCTCCATATGGGGCTCTGTGGCGCAACGGTAGCCCGTCTGACTCCAGATCAGAAGGTTGCGTGTTCAAATCACGTCAGGGTCAAGGGTTTTGAAGAGGTTCATTGCTAATGAAAATAAGTAATACTTGACATTTGACACTGATCAATCCATGTGATCCAGTGGCTGAACTTCACTTTCCATATTGGGCTCTGTGGCGCAACGGTAGAGCGTCTGACTCCAGATCAGAAGGTTGCGTGTTCAAATCACGTCAGGGTCAAAGGTTTTGAAGAGGTTCATTGCTAATGAAAATAAGTAATACTTGACATTTGACACTGATCTATCCATGGGATCCAGTGGCTGAAAAAGACTTTCGATATGGGGCTCTGTGGCGCAACGGTAGCGCGTCTGACTCCAGATCAGAAGGTTGCGTGTTCAAATCACGTCAGGGTCAAGGGTTTTGAAGAGGTTCATTGCTAATGAAAATAATTAATACTTGACATTTGACACTGATCTATCCATGGGATCCAGTGGCTGAAAATGACTTTCCATATGGGGCTCTGTGGCACAAAGGTTGCGCGTCTGACTCCAGATCAGAATGTTGCGTGTTCAAATCATGTCAGGGTCAAGTGTTTTGAAGAGGTTCATTGCTAATGAAAATAAATAATACTTGACATTTGACACTGATCAATCCATGTGATCCAGTGGCTGAACTTGACTTTCTATATTGGGCTCTGTGGCGCAAAGGTAGCGTGTCTCACTCCAGATCAGAAGGTTGCGTGTTCAAATCACATCAGGCTCAAAGGTTTTGAAGAGGTTCATTGCTAATGAAAATAACTAATACTTGACATTTGACACTGATCTATCCATGGGATCCAGTGGCTGAAAAAGACTTTTGATATGGCGCTCTGTGGCGCAACGGTAGCGTGTCTGACTCCAGATCAGAAGGTTGCGTGTTCAAATCACGTCAGGGTCAAGTGTTTTGAAGAGGTTCATTGCTAATGAAAATAATTAATACTTGACATTTGACACTGATCAATCCATGTGATCCAGTGGCTGAACTTGACTTTCCATATTGGGCTCTGTGGCGCAACGGTAGCGCGTCTGACTCCAGATCAGAAGGTTGCGTGTTCAAATCACGTCAGGGTCAAAGGTTTTGAAGAGGTTCATTGCTAATGAAAATAAGTAATACTTGACATTTGACACTGATCTATCCATGGGATCCCGTGGCTGAAAATGCTTTGGATTGGGGCTCTGTGGCGCAACGGTAGCGCGTCTGACTCCAGATCAGAAGGTTGCGTGTTCAAATCATGTCAGGGTCAATGTTTTTGAAGTGGTTCATTGCTAATGAAAAGAAATAATACTTGACATTTGACACTGATCTCTCCATGGGATCCAGTGGCTGAAAAATACCTTCCATATGGGGCTCTGTGGCGCAACGGTAGCGCGTCTGACTCCAGATCAGAAGGTTGCGTGTTCAAATCACGTCAGGGTCATCATTTTTGAAGAGGTTCATTGCTAATGAAAAGAAATAATACTTGACATTTGACACTGATCTATCCATGCTATCCAGTGGCTGAAAAATTCTTTCCATATGGGGCTCTGTGGTGCAACGGTAGCTCGTCTGACTCCAGATCAGAAGGTTGCGTGTTCAAATCACATCAGGGTCAACTTTATTTTTTTATCCACTATTTCTCCTCCATTTTTCTATTTTTCTCCCATCCCAATTTCGTATGATCCAATTCTTCCCTCCCCTGTCTTGAACGTTGCTAGATTATGCCTCCCACTGGTCAGTTGTAGTGAGGACAGAAGCCTTGCATCACGTGTCCTCTCCGGTACACGAGGAGGCAGCCTGTCGCATCTTTTCCCTGCAGCAGCTCGAACTCTCAGTGGCGAGGAGTAACGCGTGGGAGGCTCATGCTGCCCCCGCTACTTCCTGCTTCCGCCACACCAGCGTCACCAAACCGACCAGTGGCTGAAAAAGGCTTTTGATATGGGGCTCTGTGGCGCAACGGTAGCGTGTCTGACTCCAGATCAGAAGGTTGCGTGTTCAAATCACGTCAGGGTCAAAGGTTCTGAAGAGGTTCATTGCTAATGAAAATAAATAATACTTGACATTTGACACTGATCTATACATGGGATCCAGTGGCTGAACAAGACTTTCGATATGGTGCTCTGTGGCGCAACGGTAGCGCGTCTGACTCGAGATCAGAAGGTTGTGTGTTCAAATCACGTCAGGGTCAAACGTTTTGAGGAGGTTCATTGCTAATGAAAATAAGTAATACTTGACATTTGACACTGATCTATCCATGGGATCCAGTGGCTGAACTAGACTTTTGATATGGGGCTCTGTGCACAACGGTAGCGCGTCTGACTCCAGATCAGAAGGTTGCGTGTTCAAATCACGTCAGGGTCAAGGGTTTTGAAGAGGTTCATTGCTAATGAAAATAATTAATACTTGACATTTGACACTGATCTATCCATGGGATCCAGTGGCTGAAAAATACTTTCCATATGGGGCTCTGTGGCGCAACGGTAGCGCGTCTGACTCAAGATCAGAAGGTTGCGTGTTCAAATCACGTCAGGGTCAAGTGTTTTGAAGAGGTTCATTGCTAATGAAAATAAATAATTCTTGACATTTGACACTGATCAATTCATGTGATCCAGTGGCTGAACTTCACTTTCCATATTGGGCTCTGTGGCGCAACGGTAGCGCGTCTGACTCCAGATCAGAAGGTTGCGTGTTCAGATCACGTCAGGGTCAAAGGTTTTGAAGAGGTTCATTGCTAATGAAAATAAGTAATACTTGACATTTGACACTGATCTATCCATGGGATCCAGTGGCTGAAAAAGTCTTTCGATATGGGGCTCTGTGGCGCAACGGTAGCACGTCTGACTCAAGATCAGAAGGTTGCGTGTTCAAATCACGTCAAGGTCAAGTGTTTTGAAGAGGTTCATTGCTAATGAAAATAAATAATACTTGACATTTGACACTGATCTATCCATGGGATCCAGTGGCTGAAAAAGCCTTTCCATATGGGGCTCTGTGGCGCAACAGTAGCGCGTCTGACTCCAGATCAGAAGGTTGCGTGTTCAAATCACGTCAGGGTCAAGGGTTTTGAAGAGGTTCATTGCTAATGAAAATAATTAATACTTGACATTTGACACTGATCTATCCATGGGATCCAGTGGCTGAAAAAGTCTTTCCATATGGGGCTCTGTGGCGCAACGGTAGCGCGTCTGACTCCAGATCAGAATGTTGCGTGTTCAAATCACCTCAGGGTCAAAGGTTTTGAAGAGGTTCATTGCTAATGAAAATAAATAATACTTGACATTTGACACTGATCAATCCATGTGATCCAGTGGCTGAACTTGACTTTCCATATTGGGCTCTGTGGCGCAAAGGTAGCGCATCTCACTCCAGATCAGAAGGTTGCGTGTTCAAATCACGTCAGGCTCAAAGGTTTTGAAGAGGTTCATTGCTAATGAAAATAACTAATACTTGACATTTGACACTGATCTATCCATGGGATCCAGTGGCTGAAAAAGACTTTCGATATGGGGCTCTGTGGCGCAACGGTAGCGCGTCTGACTCCAGATCAGAAGGTTGCGTGTTCAAATCACGTCAGGGTCAAGTGTTTTGAAGAGGTTCATTGCTAATGAAAATAATTAATACTTGACATTTGACACTGATCAATCCATGTGATCCAGTGGCTGAACTTGACTTTCCATATTGGGCTCTGTGGCGCAAAGGTAGCGTGTCTCACTCCAGATCAGAAGGTTGCATGTTCAAATCACATCAGGGTCAAAGTTTTTGAAGAGGTTCATTGCTAATGAAAATAACTAATACTTGACATTTGACACTGATCTATCCATGGGATCCAGTGGCTGAAAAAGACTTTCGATATGGGGCTCTGTGGCGCAACGGTAGCCCGTCTGACTCCAGATCAGAAGGTTGCGTGTTCAAATCACGTCAGGTCAAGGGTTTTGAAGAGGTTCATTGCTAATGAAAATAATTAATACTTGACATTTGACACTGATCTATCCATGGGATCCAGTGGCTGAAAAAGTCTTTCCATATGGGGCTCTGTGGCGCAACGGTAGCACGTCTGACTCCAGCTCAGAATGTTGCGTGTTCAAATCACGTCAGGGTCAAGTGTTTTGAAGAGGTTCATTGCTAATGAAAATAAATAATACTTGACATTTGACACTGATCAATCCATGTGATCCAGTGGCTGAACTTGACTTTCCATATTGGGCTCTGTGGCACAACGGTAGCGCGTCTGACTCCAGATCAGAAGGTTGCGTGTTCAAATCACGTCAGGGTCAAAGGTTTTGAAGAGGTTCATTGCTAATGAAAATAAATAATACTTGACATTTGACACTGATGTATCCATGGGATCCAGTGGCTGAAAAAGGCTTTCGATATGGGGCTCTGTGGCGCAACGGTAGCGCGTCTGACTCCAGATCAGAAGGTTGCGTGTTCAAATCACGTCAGGGTCAAGGGTTTTGAAGAGGTTCATTGCTAATGAAAATAATTAATACTTGACATTTGACACTGATCTATCCATGGGATCCAGTGGCTGAAAAATACTTTCCATATGGGGCTCTGTGGCGCAACGGTAGCGCGTCTGACTCAAGATCAGAAGGTTGTGTGTTCAAATCATGTCAGGGTCAAGTGTTTTGAAGAGGTTCATTGCTAATGAAAATAAATAATACTTGACATTTGACACTGATCAATCCATGTGATCTAGTGGCTGAACTTCACTTTCCATATTGGGCTCTGTGGCGCAACGGTAGCGCGTCTGACTCCAGATCAGAAGGTTGCGTGTTCAGATCACGTCAGGGTCAAAGGTTTTGAAGAGGTTCATTGCTAATGAAAATAAGTAATACTTGACATTTGACACTGATCTATCCATGGGATCCAGTGGCTGAAAAAGTCTTTCGATATGGGGCTCTGTGGCGCAACGGTAGCGCGTCTGACTCCAGATCAGAAGGTTGCATGTTCAAATCACGTCAGGGTCAAGTGTTTTGAAGAGGTTCATTGCTAATGAAAATAATTAATACTTGACATTTGACACTGATCAATCCATGTGATCCAGTGGCTGAACTTGACTTTCCATATTGGGCTCTGTGGCGCAACGGTAGCGCGTCTGACTCCAGATCAGAAGGTTGCGTGTTCAAATCACGTCAGGGTCAAAGGTTTTGAAGAGGTTCATTGCTAATGAAAATAAGTAATACTTGACACTTGACACTGATCTATCCATGGGATCCAGTGGCTGAAAACGACTTTTGATATGGGGCTCTGTGGCGCAACGGTAGCGCGTCTGACTCCAGATCAGAAGGTTGCGTGTTCAAATCACGTCAGGGTCAAGTGTTTTGAAGAGGTTCATTGCTACTGAAAATAAGTAATACTTGACATTTGACACTGATCTATCCATGGGATCCCGTGGCTGAAAATGCTTTGGATTGGGGCTCTGTGGCGCAACGGTAGCGCGTCTGACTCCAGATCAGAAGGTTGCATGTTTAAATCACGTCAGGGTCAATGTTTTTGAAGAGGTTCATTGCTAATGAAAAGAAATAATACTTGACATTTGACACTGATCTCTCCATGGGATCCAGTGGCTGAAAAATACTTTCCATATGGGGCTCTGTGGCGCAACGGTAGCCCGTCTGACTCCAGATCAGAAGGTTGCGTCTTCAAATCACGTCAGGGTCAAGGGTTTTGAAGAGGTTCATTGCTAATGAAAATAAGTAATACTTGACATTTGACACTGATCAATCCATGTGATCCAGTGGCTGAACTTCACTTTCCATATTGGGCTCTGTGGCGCAACGGTAGCGCGTCTGACTCCAGATCAGAAGGTTGCGTGTTCAAATCACGTCAGGGTCAAATGTTTTGAAGAGGTTCATTGCTAATGAAAATAAGTAATACTTGACATTTGACACTGATCTATCCATGGGATCCAGTGGCTGAAAATGACTTTCCATATGGGGCTCTGTGGCACAAAGGTAGCGCGTCTGACTCCAGATCAGAATGTTGCGTGTTCAAATCATGTCAGGGTCAAGTGTTTTGAAGAGGTTCATTGCTAATGAAAATAAATAATACTTGACATTTGACACTGATCAATCCATGTGATCCAGTGGCTGAACTTGACTTTCTATATTGGGCTCTGTGGCGCAAAGGTAGCGTGTCTCACTCCAGATCAGAAGGTTGCGTGTTCAAATCACATCAGGCTCAAAGGTTTTGAAGAGGTTCATTGCTAATGAAAATAACTAATACTTGACATTTGACACTGATCTATCCATGGGATCCAGTGGCTGAAAAAGACTTTTGATATGGCGCTCTGTGGCGCAACGGTAGCGTGTCTGACTCCAGATCAGAAGTTTGCGTGTTCAAATCACGTCAGGGTCAAGTGTTTTGAAGAGGTTCATTGCTAATGAAAATAATTAATACTTGACATTTGACACTGATCAATCCATGTGATCCAGTGGCTGAACTTGACTTTCCATATTGGGCTCTGTGGCGCAACGGTAGCGCGTCTGACTCCAGATCAGAAGGTTGCGTGTTCAAATCACGTCAGGGTCAAAGGTTTTGAAGAGGTTCATTGCTAATGAAAATAAGTAATACTTGACATTTGACACTGATCTATCCATGGGATCCCGTGGCTGAAAATGCTTTGGATTGGGGCTCTGTGGCGCAACGGTAGCGCGTCTGACTCCAGATCAGAAGGTTGCGTGTTTAAATCACGTCAGGGTCAATGTTTTTGAAGAGGTTCATTGCTAATGAAAAGAAATAATACTTGACATTTGACACTGATCTCTCCATGGGATCCAGTGGCTCAAAAATACTTTCCATATGGGGCTCTGTGGCGCAACGGTAGCCCGTCTGACTCCAGATCAGAAGGTTGCGTGTTCAAATCACGTCAGGGTCAAGGGTTTTGAAGAGGTTCATTGCTAATGAAAATAAGTAATACTTGACATTTGACACTGATCAATCCATGTGATCCAGTGGCTAAACTTCACTTTCCATATTGGGCTCTGTGGCGCAACAGTAGCGCGTCTGACTCCAGATCAGAAGGTTGCGTGTTCAAATCACGTCAGGGTCAAGTGTTTTGAAGAGGTTCATTGCTACTGAAAATAAGTGATACTTGACATTTGACACTGATCTATCCATGGGATCCCGTGGCTGAAAATGCTTTGGATTGGGGCTCTGTGGCGCAACGGTAGCGCGTCTGACTCCAGATCAGAAGGTTGCGTGTTCAAATCATGTCAGGGTCAATGTTTTTGAAGTGGTTCATTGCTAATGAAAAGAAATAATACTTGACATTTGACACTGATCTATCCATGCTATCCAGTGGCTGAAAAATTCTTTCCATATGGGGCTCTGTGGTGCAACGGTAGCTCGTCTGACTCCAGATCAGAAGGTTGCGTGTTCAAATCACATCAGGGTCAACTTTTATTTTTTTTATCCACTTTTTCTCCCCATTTTCTATTTTTCTCCCATCCCAATTTCGTATGATCCAATTCTTCCCTCCCCTGTCTTGAACGTTGCTAGATTATGCCTCCCACTGGTCAGTTGTAGTGAGGACAGAAGCCTTGCATCACGTGTCCTCTCCGGTACACGAGGAGGCAGCCTGTCGCATCTTTTCCCTGCAGCAGCTCGAACTCTCAGTGGCGAGGAGTAACGCGTGGGAGGCTCATGCTGCCCCCGCTACTTCCTGCTTCCGCCACACCAGCGTCACCAAACCGACCAGTGGCTGAAAAAGGCTTTTGATATGGGGCTCTGTGGCGCAACGGTAGCGTGTCTGACTCCAGATCAGAAGGTTGCGTGTTCAAATCACGTCAGGGTCAAAGGTTCTGAAGAGGTTCATTGCTAATGAAAATAAATAATACTTGACATTTGACACTGATCTATACATGGGATCCAGTGGCTGAACAAGACTTTCGATATGGTGCTCTGTGGCGCAACGGTAGCGCGTCTGACTCGAGATCAGAAGGTTGTGTGTTCAAATCACGTCAGGGTCAAACGTTTTGAGGAGGTTCATTGCTAATGAAAATAAGTAATACTTGACATTTGACACTGATCTATCCATGGGATCCAGTGGCTGAACTAGACTTTTGATATGGGGCTCTGTGCACAACGGTAGCGCGTCTGACTCCAGATCAGAAGGTTGCGTGTTCAAATCACGTCAGGGTCAAGGGTTTTGAAGAGGTTCATTGCTAATGAAAATAATTAATACTTGACATTTGACACTGATCTATCCATGGGATCCAGTGGCTGAAAAATACTTTCCATATGGGGCTCTGTGGCGCAACGGTAGCGCGTCTGACTCAAGATCAGAAGGTTGCGTGTTCAAATCACGTCAGGGTCAAGTGTTTTGAAGAGGTTCATTGCTAATGAAAATAAATAATTCTTGACATTTGACACTGATCAATTCATGTGATCCAGTGGCTGAACTTCACTTTCCATATTGGGCTCTGTGGCGCAACGGTAGCGCGTCTGACTCCAGATCAGAAGGTTGCGTGTTCAGATCACGTCAGGGTCAAAGGTTTTGAAGAGGTTCATTGCTAATGAAAATAAGTAATACTTGACATTTGACACTGATCTATCCATGGGATCCAGTGGCTGAAAAAGTCTTTCGATATGGGGCTCTGTGGCGCAACGGTAGCACGTCTGACTCAAGATCAGAAGGTTGCGTGTTCAAATCACGTCAAGGTCAAGTGTTTTGAAGAGGTTCATTGCTAATGAAAATAAATAATACTTGACATTTGACACTGATCTATCCATGGGATCCAGTGGCTGAAAAAGCCTTTCCATATGGGGCTCTGTGGCGCAACAGTAGCGCGTCTGACTCCAGATCAGAAGGTTGCGTGTTCAAATCACGTCACGGTCAAGGGTTTTGAAGAGGTTCATTGCTAATGAAAATAATTAATACTTGACATTTGACACTGATCTATCCATGGGATCCAGTGGCTGAAAAAGTCTTTCCATATGGGGCTCTGTGGCGCAACGGTAGCGCGTCTGACTCCAGATCAGAATGTTGCGTGTTCAAATCACCTCAGGGTCAAAGGTTTTGAAGAGGTTCATTGCTAATGAAAATAAATAATACTTGACATTTGACACTGATCAATCCATGTGATCCAGTGGCTGAACTTGACTTTCCATATTGGGCTCTGTGGCGCAAAGGTAGCGCATCTCACTCCAGATCAGAAGGTTGCGTGTTCAAATCACGTCAGGCTCAAAGGTTTTGAAGAGGTTCATTGCTAATGAAAATAACTAATACTTGACATTTGACACTGATCTATCCATGGGATCCAGTGGCTGAAAAAGACTTTCGGTATGGGGCTCTGTGGCGCAACGGTAGCGCGTCTGACTCCAGATCAGAAGGTTGCGTGTTCAAATCACATCAGGGTCAAGTGTTTTGAAGAGGTTCATTGCTAATGAAAATAATTAATACTTGACATTTGACACTGATCAATCCATGTGATCCAGTGGCTGAACTTGACTTTCCATATTGGGCTCTGTGGCGCAAAGGTAGCGTGTCTCACTCCAGATCAGAAGGTTGCATGTTCAAATCACATCAGGGTCAAAGTTTTTGAAGAGGTTCATTGCTAATGAAAATAACTAATACTTGACATTTGACACTGATCTATCCATGGGATCCAGTGGCTGAAAAAGACTTTCGATATGGGGCTCTGTGGCGCAACGGTAGCGCGTCTGACTCCAGATCAGAAGGTTGCGTGTTCAAATCACGTCAGGGTCAAGGGTTTTGAAGAGGTTCATTGCTAATGAAAATAATTAATACTTGACATTTGACACTGATCTATCCATGGGATCCAGTGGCTGAAAAAGTCTTTCCATATGGGGCTCTGTGGCGCAACGGTAGCACGTCTGACTCCAGCTCAGAATGTTGCGTGTTCAAATCACGTCAGGGTCAAGTGTTTTGAAGAGGTTCATTGCTAATGAAAATAAATAATACTTGACATTTGACACTGATCAATCCATGTGATCCAGTGGCTGAACTTGACTTTCCATATTGGGCTCTGTGGCACAACGGTAGCGCGTCTGACTCCAGATCAGAAGGTTGCGTGTTCAAATCACGTCAGGGTCAAAGGTTTTGAAGAGGTTCATTGCTAATGAAAATAAATAATACTTGACATTTGACACTGATGTATCCATGGGATCCAGTGGCTGAAAAAGGCTTTCGATATGGGGCTCTGTGGCGCAACGGTAGCGCGTCTGACTTCAGATCAGAAGGTTGCGTGTTCAAATCACGTCAGGGTCAAGGGTTTTGAAGAGGTTCATTGCTAATGAAAATAATTAATACTTGACATTTGACACTGATCTATCCATGGGATCCAGTGGCTGAAAAATACTTTCCATATGGGGCTCTGTGGCGCAACGGTAGCGCGTCTGACTCAAGATCAGAAGGTTGTGTGTTCAAATCACGTCAGGGTCAAGTGTTTTGAAGAGGTTCATTGCTAATGAAAATAAATAATACTTGACATTTGACACTGATCAATCCATGTGATCTAGTGGCTGAACTTCACTTTCCATATTGGGCTCTGTGGCGCAACGGTAGCGCGTCTGACTCCAGATCAGAAGGTTGCGTGTTCAGATCACGTCAGGGTCAAAGGTTTTGAAGAGGTTCATTGCTAATGAAAATAAGTAATACTTGACATTTGACACTGATCTATCCATGGGATCCAGTGGCTGAAAAAGACTTTCGATATGGGGCTCTGTGGCGCAACGGTAGCGCGTCTGACTCCAGATCAGAAGGTTGCGTGTTCAAATCACATCAGGGTCAAGTGTTTTGAAGAGGTTCATTGCTAATGAAAATAATTAATACTTGACATTTGACACTGATCAATCCATGTGATCCAGTGGCTGAACTTGACTTTCCATATTGGGCTCTGTGGCGCAAAGGTAGCGTGTCTCACTCCAGATCAGAAGGTTGCATGTTCAAATCACATCAGGGTCAAAGTTTTTGAAGAGGTTCATTGCTAATGAAAATAACTAATACTTGACATTTGACACTGATCTATCCATGGGATCCAGTGGCTGAAAAAGACTTTCGATATGGGGCTCTGTGGCGCAACGGTAGCGCGTCTGACTCCAGATCAGAAGGTTGCGTGTTCAAATCACGTCAGGGTCAAGGGTTTTGAAGAGGTTCATTGCTAATGAAAATAATTAATACTTGACATTTGACACTGATCTATCCATGGGATCCAGTGGCTGAAAAAGTCTTTCCATATGGGGCTCTGTGGCGCAACGGTAGCACGTCTGACTCCAGCTCAGAATGTTGCGTGTTCAAATCACGTCAGGGTCAAGTGTTTTGAAGAGGTTCATTGCTAATGAAAATAAATAATACTTGACATTTGACACTGATCAATCCATGTGATCCAGTGGCTGAACTTGACTTTCCATATTGGGCTCTGTGGCACAACGGTAGCGCGTCTGACTCCAGATCAGAAGGTTGCGTGTTCAAATCACGTCAGGGTCAAAGGTTTTGAAGAGGTTCATTGCTAATGAAAATAAATAATACTTGACATTTGACACTGATGTATCCATGGGATCCAGTGGCTGAAAAAGGCTTTCGATATGGGGCTCTGTGGCGCAACGGTAGCGCGTCTGACTTCAGATCAGAAGGTTGCGTGTTCAAATCACGTCAGGGTCAAGGGTTTTGAAGAGGTTCATTGCTAATGAAAATAATTAATACTTGACATTTGACACTGATCTATCCATGGGATCCAGTGGCTGAAAAATACTTTCCATATGGGGCTCTGTGGCGCAACGGTAGCGCGTCTGACTCAAGATCAGAAGGTTGTGTGTTCAAATCACGTCAGGGTCAAGTGTTTTGAAGAGGTTCATTGCTAATGAAAATAAATAATACTTGACATTTGACACTGATCAATCCATGTGATCTAGTGGCTGAACTTCACTTTCCATATTGGGCTCTGTGGCGCAACGGTAGCGCGTCTGACTCCAGATCAGAAGGTTGCGTGTTCAGATCACGTCAGGGTCAAAGGTTTTGAAGAGGTTCATTGCTAATGAAAATAAGTAATACTTGACATTTGACACTGATCTATCCATGGGATCCAGTGGCTGAAAATGTCTTTCGATATGGGGCTCTGTGGCGCAACGGTAGCGCGTCTGACTCCAGATCAGAAGGTTGCGTGTTCAAATCACGTCAGGGTCAAGTGTTTTGAAGAGGTTCATTGCTAATGAAAATAATTAATACTTGACATTTGACACTGATCAATCCATGTGATCCAGTGGCTGAACTTGACTTTCCATATTGGGCTCTGTGGCGCAACGGTAGCGTGTCTGACTCCAGATCAGAAGGTTGCGTGTTCAAATCACGTCAGGGTCAAAGGTTTTGAAGAGGTTCATTGCTAATGAAAATAAGTAATACTTGACACTTGACACTGATCTATCCATGGGATCCAGTGGCTGAAAACGACTTTTGATATGGGGCTCTGTGGCGCAACGGTAGCGCGTCTGACTCCAGATCAGAAGGTTGCGTGTTCAAATCACGTCAGGGTCAAGTGTTTTGAAGAGGTTCATTGCTACTGAAAATAAGTAATACTTGACATTTGACACTGATCTATCCATGGGATCCCGTGGCTGAAAATGCTTTGGATTGGGGCTCTGTGGCGCAACGGTAGCGCGTCTGACTCCAGATCAGAAGGTTGCATGTTTAAATCACGTCAGGGTCAATGTTTTTGAAGAGGTTCATTGCTAATGAAAAGAAATAATACTTGACATTTGACACTGATCTCTCCATGGGATCCAGTGGCTGAAAAATACTTTCCATATGGGGCTCTGTGGCGCAACGGTAGCCCGTCTGACTCCAGATCAGAAGGTTGCGTCTTCAAATCACGTCAGGGTCAAGGGTTTTGAAGAGGTTCATTGCTAATGAAAATAAGTAATACTTGACATTTGACACTGATCAATCCATGTGATCCAGTGGCTGAACTTCACTTTCCATATTGGGCTCTGTGGCGCAACGGTAGCGCGTCTGACTCCAGATCAGAAGGTTGCGTGTTCAAATCACGTCAGGGTCAAATGTTTTGAAGAGGTTCATTGCTAATGAAAATAAGTAATACTTGACATTTGACACTGATCTATCCATGGGATCCAGTGGCTGAAAATGACTTTCCATATGGGGCTCTGTGGCACAAAGGTAGCGCGTCTGACTCCAGATCAGAATGTTGCGTGTTCAAATCATGTCAGGGTCAAGTGTTTTGAAGAGGTTCATTGCTAATGAAAATAAATAATACTTGACATTTGACACTGATCAATCCATGTGATCCAGTGGCTGAACTTGACTTTCTATATTGGGCTGTGTGGCGCAAAGGTAGCGTGTCTCACTCCAGATCAGAAGGTTGCGTGTTCAAATCACATCAGGCTCAAAGGTTTTGAAGAGGTTCATTGCTAATGAAAATAACTAATACTTGACATTTGACACTGATCTATCCATGGGATCCAGTGGCTGAAAAAGACTTTTGATATGGCGCTCTGTGGCGCAACGGTAGCGTGTCTGACTCCAGATCAGAAGGTTGCGTGTTCAAATCACGTCAGGGTCAAGTGTTTTGAAGAGGTTCATTGCTAATGAAAATAATTAATACTTGACATTTGACACTGATCAATCCATGTGATCCAGTGGCTGAACTTGACTTTCCATATTGGGCTCTGTGGTGCAACGGTAGCGCGTCTGACTCCAGATCAGAAGGTTGCGTGTTCAAATCACGTCAGGGTCAAAGGTTTTGAAGAGGTTCATTGCTAATGAAAATAAGTAATACTTGACATTTGACACTGATCTATCCATGGGATCCCGTGGCTGAAAATGCTTTGGATTGGGGCTCTGTGGCGCAACGGTAGCGCGTCTGACTCCAGATCAGAAGGTTGCGTGTTTAAATCACGTCAGGGTCAATGTTTTTGAAGAGGTTCATTGCTAATGAAAAGAAATAATACTTGACATTTGACACTGATCTCTCCATGGGATCCAGTGGCTCAAAAATACTTTCCATATGGGGCTCTGTGGCGCAACGGTAGCCCGTCTGACTCCAGATCAGAAGGTTGCGTGTTCAAATCACGTCAGGGTCAAGGGTTTTGAAGAGGTTCATTACTAATGAAAATAAGTAATACTTGACATTTGACACTGATCAATCCATGTGATCCAGTGGCTAAACTTCACTTTCCATATTGGGCTCTGTGGCGCAACAGTAGCGAGTCTGACTCAAGATCAGAAGGTTGTGTGTTCAAATCACGTCAGGGTCAAGTGTTTTGAAGAGGTTCATTGCTAATGAAAATAAATAATACTTGACATTTGACACTGATCAATCCATGTGATCTAGTGGCTGAACTTCACTTTCCATATTGGGCTCTGTGGCGCAACGGTAGCGCGTCTGACTCCAGATCAGAAGGTTGCGTGTTCAGATCACGTCAGGGTCAAAGGTTTTGAAGAGGTTCATTGCTAATGAAAATAAGTAATACTTGACATTTGACACTGATCTATCCATGGGATCCAGTGGCTGAAAATGTCTTTCGATATGGGGCTCTGTGGCGCAACGGTAGCGCGTCTGACTCCAGATCAGAAGGTTGCGTGTTCAAATCACGTCAGGGTCAAGTGTTTTGAAGAGGTTCATTGCTAATGAAAATAATTAATACTTGACATTTGACACTGATCAATCCATGTGATCCAGTGGCTGAACTTGACTTTCCATATTGGGCTCTGTGGCGCAACGGTAGCGCGTCTGACTCCAGATCAGAAGGTTGCGTGTTCAAATCACGTCAGGGTCAAAGGTTTTGAAGAGGTTCATTGCTAATGAAAATAAGTAATACTTGACACTTGACACTGATCTATCCATGGGATCCAGTGGCTGAAAACGACTTTTGATATGGGGCTCTGTGGCGCAACGGTAGCGCGTCTGACTCCAGATCAGAAGGTTGCGTGTTCAAATCACGTCAGGGTCAAGTGTTTTGAAGAGGTTCATTGCTACTGAAAATAAGTAATACTTGACATTTGACACTGATCTATCCATGGGATCCCGTGGCTGAAAATGCTTTGGATTGGGGCTCTGTGGCGCAACGGTAGCGCGTCTGACTCCAGATCAGAAGGTTGCATGTTTAAATCACGTCAGGGTCAATGTTTTTGAAGAGGTTCATTGCTAATGAAAAGAAATAATACTTGACATTTGACACTGATCTCTCCATGGGATCCAGTGGCTGAAAAATACTTTCCATATGGGGCTCTGTGGCGCAACGGTAGCCCGTCTGACTCCAGATCAGAAGGTTGCGTCTTCAAATCACGTCAGGGTCAAGGGTTTTGAAGAGGTTCATTGCTAATGAAAATAAGTAATACTTGACATTTGACACTGATCAATCCATGTGATCCAGTGGCTGAACTTCACTTTCCATATTGGGCTCTGTGGCGCAACGGTAGCGCGTCTGACTCCAGATCAGAAGGTTGCGTGTTCAAATCAAGTCAGGGTCAAATGTTTTGAAGAGGTTCATTGCTAATGAAAATAAGTAATACTTGACATTTGACACTGATCTATCCATGGGATCCAGTGGCTGAAAATGACTTTCCATATGGGGCTCTGTGGCACAAAGGTAGCGCGTCTGACTCCAGATCAGAATGTTGCGTGTTCAAATCATGTCAGGGTCAAGTGTTTTGAAGAGGTTCATTGCTAATGAAAATAAATAATACTTGACATTTGACACTGATCAATCCATGTGATCCAGTGGCTGAACTTGACTTTCTATATTGGGCTCTGTGGCGCAAAGGTAGCGTGTCTCACTCCAGATCAGAAGGTTGCGTGTTCAAATCACATCAGGCTCAAAGGTTTTGAAGAGGTTCATTGCTAATGAAAATAACTAATACTTGACATTTGACACTGATCTATCCATGGGATCCAGTGGCTGAAAAAGACTTTTGATATGGCGCTCTGTGGCGCAACGGTAGCGTGTCTGACTCCAGATCAGAAGGTTGCGTGTTCAAATCACGTCAGGGTCAAGTGTTTTGAAGAGGTTCATTGCTAATGAAAATAATTAATACTTGACATTTGACACTGATCAATCCATGTGATCCAGTGGCTGAACTTGACTTTCCATATTGGGCTCTGTGGTGCAACGGTAGCGCGTCTGACTCCAGATCAGAAGGTTGCGTGTTCAAATCACGTCAGGGTCAAAGGTTTTGAAGAGGTTCATTGCTAATGAAAATAAGTAATACTTGACATTTGACACTGATCTATCCATGGGATCCCGTGGCTGAAAATGCTTTGGATTGGGGCTCTGTGGCGCAACGGTAGCGCGTATGACTCCAGATCAGAAGGTTGCGTGTTTAAATCACGTCAGGGTCAATGTTTTTGAAGAGGTTCATTGCTAATGAAAAGAAATAATACTTGACATTTGACACTGATCTCTCCATGGGATCCAGTGGCTCAAAAATACTTTCCATATGGGGCTCTGTGGCGCAACGGTAGCCCGTCTGACTCCAGATCAGAAGGTTGCGTGTTCAAATCACGTCAGGGTCAAGGGTTTTGAAGAGGTTCATTACTAATGAAAATAAGTAATACTTGACATTTGACACTGATCAATCCATGTGATCCAGTGGCTAAACTTCACTTTCCATATTGGGCTCTGTGGCGCAACAGTAGCGCGTCTGACTCCAGATCAGAAGGTTGCGTGTTCAAATCACGTCAGGGTCAAGTGTTTTGAAGAGGTTCATTGCTACTGAAAATAAGTGATACTTGACATTTGACACTGATCTATCCATGGGATCCCGTGGCTGAAAATGCTTTGGATTGGGGCTCTGTGGCGCAACGGTAGCGCGTCTGACTCCAGATCAGAAGGTTGCGTGTTCAAATCATGTCAGGGTCAATGTTTTTGAAGTGGTTCATTGCTAATGAAAAGAAATAATACTTGACATTTGACACTGATCTCTCCATGGGATCCAGTGGCTGAAAAATACCTTCCATATGGGGCTCTGTGGTGCAACGGTAGCGCGTCTGACTCCAGATCAGAAGGTTGCGTGTTCAAATCACGTCAGGGTCATCATTTTTGAAGAGGTTCATTGCTAATGAAAAGAAATAATACTTGACATTTGACACTGATCTATCCATGCTATCCAGTGGCTGAAAAATTCTTTCCATATGGGGCTCTGTGGTGCAACGGTAGCTCGTCTGACTCCAGATCAGAAGGTTGCGTGTTCAAATCACATCAGGGTCAACTATTATTTTTTTTATCCACTATTTCTCCCCATTTTTCTATTTTTCTCCCATCCCAATTTCGTATGATCCAATTCTTCCCTCCCCTGTCTTGAACGTTGCTAGATTATGCCTCCCACTGGTCAGTTGTAGTGAGGACAGAAGCCTTGCATCACGTGTCCTCTCCGGTACACGAGGAGGCAGCCTGTCGCATCTTTTCCCTGCAGCAGCTCGAACTCTCAGTGGCGAGGAGTAACGCGTGGGAGGCTCATGCTGCCCCCGCTACTTCCTGCTTCCGCCACACCAGCGTCACCAAACCGACCAGTGGCTGAAAAAGGCTTTTGATATGGGGCTCTGTGGCGCAACGGTAGCGTGTCTGACTCCAGATCAGAAGGTTGCGTGTTCAAATCACGTCAGGGTCAAAGGTTCTGAAGAGGTTCATTGCTAATGAAAATAAGTAATACTTGACATTTGACACTGATCTATCCATGGGATCCAGTGGCTGAACTAGACTTTTGATATGGGGCTCTGTGCACAACGGTAGCGCGTCTGACTCCAGATCAGAAGGTTGCGTGTTCAAATCACGTCAGGGTCAAGGGTTTTGAAGAGGTTCATTGCTAATGAAAATAATTAATACTTGACATTTGACACTGATCTATCCATGGGATCCAGTGGCTGAAAAATACTTTCCATATGGAGCTCTGTGGCGCAACGGTAGCGCGTCTGACTCAAGATCAGAAGGTTGCGTGTTCAAATCACGTCAGGGTCAAGTGTTTTGAAGAGGTTCATTGCTAATGAAAATAAATAATTCTTGACATTTGACACTGATCAATTCATGTGATCCAGTGGCTGAACTTCACTTTCCATATTGGGCTCTGTGGCGCAACGGTAGCGCGTCTGACTCCAGATCAGAAGGTTGCGTGTTCAGATCACGTCAGGGTCAAAGGTTTTGAAGAGGTTCATTGCTAATGAAAATAAGTAATACTTGACATTTGACACTGATCTATCCATGGGATCCAGTGGCTGAAAAAGTCTTTCGATATGGGGCTCTGTGGCGCAACGGTAGCACGTCTGACTCAAGATCAGAAGGTTGCGTGTTCAAATCACGTCAAGGTCAAGTGTTTTGAAGAGGTTCATTGCTAATGAAAATAAATAATACTTGACATTTGACACTGATCTATCCATGGGATCCAGTGGCTGAAAAAGCCTTTCCATATGGGGCTCTGTGGCGCAACAGTAGCGCGTCTGACTCCAGATCAGAAGGTTGCGTGTTCAAATCACGTCACGGTCAAGGGTTTTGAAGAGGTTCATTGCTAATGAAAATAATTAATACTTGACATTTGACACTGATCTATCCATGGGATCCAGTGGCTGAAAAAGTCTTTCCATATGGGGCTCTGTGGCGCAACGGTAGCGCGTCTGACTCCAGATCAGAATGTTGCGTGTTCAAATCACCTCAGGGTCAAAGGTTTTGAAGAGGTTCATTGCTAATGAAAATAAATAATACTTGACATTTGACACTGATCAATCCATGTGATCCAGTGGCTGAACTTGACTTTCCATATTGGGCTCTGTGGCGCAAAGGTAGCGCATCTCACTCCAGATCAGAAGGTTGCGTGTTCAAATCACGTCAGGCTCAAAGGTTTTGAAGAGGTTCATTGCTAATGAAAATAACTAATACTTGACATTTGACACTGATCTATCCATGGGATCCAGTGGCTGAAAAAGACTTTCGATATGGGGCTCTGTGGCGCAACGGTAGCGCGTCTGACTCCAGATCAGAAGGTTGCGTGTTCAAATCACATCAGGGTCAAGTGTTTTGAAGAGGTTCATTGCTAATGAAAATAATTAATACTTGACATTTGACACTGATCAATCCATGTGATCCAGTGGCTGAACTTGACTTTCCATATTGGGCTCTGTGGCGCAAAGGTAGCGTGTCTCACTCCAGATCAGAAGGTTGCATGTTCAAATCACATCAGGGTCAAAGTTTTTGAAGAGGTTCATTGCTAATGAAAATAACTAATACTTGACATTTGACACTGATCTATCCATGGGATCCAGTGGCTGAAAAAGACTTTAGATATGGGGCTCTGTGGCGCAACGGTAGCGCGTCTGACTCCAGATCAGAAGGTTGCGTGTTCAAATCACGTCAGGGTCAAGGGTTTTGAAGAGGTTCATTGCTAATGAAAATAATTAATACTTGACATTTGACACTGATCTATCCATGGGATCCAGTGGCTGAAAAAGTCTTTCCATATGGGGCTCTGTGGCGCAACGGTAGCACGTCTGACTCCAGCTCAGAATGTTGCGTGTTCAAATCACGTCAGGGTCAAGTGTTTTGAAGAGGTTCATTGCTAATGAAAATAAATAATACTTGACATTTGACACTGATCAATCCATGTGATCCAGTGGCTGAACTTGACTTTCCATATTGGGCTCTGTGGCACAACGGTAGCGCGTCTGACTCCAGATCAGAAGGTTGCGTGTTCAGATCACGTCAGGGTCAAAGGTTTTGAAGAGGTTCATTGCTAATGAAAATAAGTAATACTTGACATTTGACACTGATCTATCCATGGGATCCAGTGGCTGAAAATGTCTTTCGATATGGGGCTCTGTGGCGCAACGGTAGCGCGTCTGACTCCAGATCAGAAGGTTGCGTGTTCAAATCACGTCAGGGTCAAGTGTTTTGAAGAGGTTCATTGCTAATGAAAATAATTAATACTTGACATTTGACACTGATCAATCCATGTGATCCAGTGGCTGAACTTGACTTTCCATATTGGGCTCTGTGGCGCAACGGTAGCGCGTCTGACTCCAGATCAGAAGGTTGCGTGTTCAAATCACGTCAGGGTCAAAGGTTTTGAAGAGGTTCATTGCTAATGAAAATAAGTAATACTTGACACTTGACACTGATCTATCCATGGGATCCAGTGGCTGAAAACGACTTTTGATATGGGGCTCTGTGGCGCAACGGTAGCGCGTCTGACTCCAGATCAGAAGGTTGCGTGTTCAAATCACGTCAGGGTCAAGTGTTTTGAAGAGGTTCATTGCTACTGAAAATAAGTAATACTTGACATTTGACACTGATCTATCCATGGGATCCCGTGGCTGAAAATGCTTTGGATTGGGGCTCTGTGGCGCAACGGTAGCGCGTCTGACTCCAGATCAGAAGGTTGCATGTTTAAATCACGTCAGGGTCAATGTTTTTGAAGAGGTTCATTGCTAATGAAAAGAAATAATACTTGACATTTGACACTGATCTCTCCATGGGATCCAGTGGCTGAAAAATACTTTCCATATGGGGCTCTGTGGCGCAACGGTAGCCCGTCTGACTCCAGATCAGAAGGTTGCGTCTTCAAATCACGTCAGGGTCAAGGGTTTTGAAGAGGTTCATTGCTAATGAAAATAAGTAATACTTGACATTTGACACTGATCAATCCATGTGATCCAGTGGCTGAACTTCACTTTCCATATTGGGCTCTGTGGCGCAACGGTAGCGCGTCTGACTCCAGATCAGAAGGTTGCGTGTTCAAATCACGTCAGGGTCAAATGTTTTGAAGAGGTTCATTGCTAATGAAAATAAGTAATACTTGACATTTGACAGTGATCTATCCATGGGATCCAGTGGCTGAAAATGACTTTCCATATGGGGCTCTGTGGCACAAAGGTAGCGCGTCTGACTCCAGATCAGAATGTTGCGTGTTCAAATCATGTCAGGGTCAAGTGTTTTGAAGAGGTTCATTGCTAATGAAAATAAATAATACTTGACATTTGACACTGATCAATCCATGTGATCCAGTGGCTGAACTTGACTTTCTATATTGGGCTCTGTGGCGCAAAGGTAGCGTGTCTCACTCCAGATCAGAAGGTTGCGTGTTCAAATCACATCAGGCTCAAAGGTTTTGAAGAGGTTCATTGCTAATGAAAATAACTAATACTTGACATTTGACACTGATCTATCCATGGGATCCAGTGGCTGAAAAATACTTTTGATATGGCGCTCTGTGGCGCAACGGTAGCGTGTCTGACTCCAGATCAGAAGGTTGCGTGTTCAAATCACGTCAGGGTCAAGTGTTTTGAAGAGGTTCATTGCTAATGAAAATAATTAATACTTGACATTTGACACTGATCAATCCATGTGATCCAGTGGCTGAACATGACTTTCCATATTGGGCTCTGTGGTGCAACGGTAGCGCGTCTGACTCCAGATCAGAAGGTTGTGTGTTCAAATCACGTCAGGGTCAAAGGTTTTGAAGAGGTTCATTGCTAATGAAAATAAGTAATACTTGACATTTGACACTGATCTATCCATGGGATCCCGTGGCTGAAAATGCTTTGGATTGGGGCTCTGTGGCGCAACGGTAGCGCGTCTGACTCCAGATCAGAAGGTTGCGTGTTTAAATCACGTCAGGGTCAATGTTTTTGAAGAGGTTCATTGCTAATGAAAAGAAATAATACTTGACATTTGACACTGATCTCTCCATGGGATCCAGTGGCTCAAAAATACTTTCCATATGGGGCTCTGTGGCGCAACGGTAGCCCGTCTGACTCCAGATCAGAAGATTGCGTGTTCAAATCACGTCAGGGTCAAGGGTTTTGAAGAGGTTCATTACTAATGAAAATAAGTAATACTTGACATTTGACACTGATCAATCCATGTGATCCAGTGGCTAAACTTCACTTTCCATATTGGGCTCTGTGGCGCAACAGTAGCGCGTCTGACTCCAGATCAGAAGGTTGTGTGTTCAAATCACGTCAGGGTCAAGTGTTTTGAAGAGGTTCATTGCTACTGAAAATAAGTGATACTTGACATTTGACACTGATCTATCCATGGGATCCCGTGGCTGAAAATGCTTTGGATTGGGGCTCTGTGGCGCAACGGTAGCGCGTCTGACTCCAGATCAGAAGGTTGCGTGTTCAAATCATGTCAGGGTCAATGTTTTTGAAGTGGTTCATTGCTAATGAAAAGAAATAATACTTGACATTTGACACTGATCTCTCCATGGGATCCAGTGGCTGAAAAATACCTTCCATATAGGGCTCTGTGGTGCAACGGTAGCGCGTCTGACTCCAGATCAGAAGGTTGCGTGTTCAAATCACGTCAGGGTCATCATTTTTGAAGAGGTTCATTGCTAATGAAAAGAAATAATACTTGACATTTGACACTGATCTATCCATGCTATCCAGTGGCTGAAAAATTCTTTCCATATGGGGCTCTGTGGTGCAACGGTAGCTCGTCTGACTCCAGATCAGAAGGTTGCGTGTTCAAATCACATCAGGGTCAACTATTATTTTTTTTATCCACTATTTCTCCCCATTTTTCTATTTTTCTCCCATCCCAATTTCGTATGATCCAATTCTTCCCTCCCCTGTCTTGAACGTTGCTAGATTATGCCTCCCACTGGTCAGTTGTAGTGAGGACAGAAGCCTTGCATCACGTGTCCTCTCCGGTACACGAGGAGGCAGCCTGTCGCATCTTTTCCCTGCAGCAGCTCGAACTCTCAGTGGCGAGGAGTAACGCGTGGGAGGCTCATGCTGCCCCCGCTACTTCCTGCTTCCGCCACACCAGCGTCACCAAACCGACCAGTGGCTGAAAAAGGCTTTTGATATGGGGCTCTGTGGCGCAACGGTAGCGTGTCTGACTCCAGATCAGAAGGTTGCGTGTTCAAATCACGTCAGGGTCAAAGGTTCTGAAGAGGTTCATTGCTAATGAAAATAAATAATACTTGACATTTGACACTGATCTATACATGGGATCCAGTGGCTGAACAAGACTTTCGATATGGTCCTCTGTGGCGCAACGGTAGCGCGTCTGACTCGAGATCAGAAGGTTGTGTGTTCAAATCACGTCAGGGTCAAACGTTTTGAGGAGGTTCATTGCTAATGAAAATAAGTAATACTTGACATTTGACACTGATCTATCCATGGGATCCAGTGGCTGAACTAGACTTTTGATATGGGGCTCTGTGCACAACGGTAGCGCGTCTGACTCCAGATCAGAAGGTTGCGTGTTCAAATCACGTCAGGGTCAAGGGTTTTGAAGAGGTTCATTGCTAATGAAAATAATTAATACTTGACATTTGACACTGATCTATCCATGGGATCCAGTGGCTGAAAAATACTTTCCATATGGGGCTCTGTGGCGCAACGGTAGCGCGTCTGACTCAAGATCAGAAAGTTGCGTGTTCAAATCACGTCAGGGTCAAGTGTTTTGAAGAGGTTCATTGCTAATGAAAATAAATAATTCTTGACATTTGACACTGATCAATTCATGTGATCCAGTGGCTGAACTTCACTTTCCATATTGGGCTCTGTGGTGCAACGGTAGCGCGTCTGACTCCAGATCAGAAGGTTGCGTGTTCAGATCAAGTCAGGGTCAAAGGTTTTGAAGAGGTTCATTGCTAATGAAAATAAGTAATACTTGACATTTGACACTGATCTATCCATGGGATCCAGTGGCTGAAAAAGTCTTTCGATATGGGGCTCTGTGGCGCAACGGTAGCACGTCTGACTCAAGATCAGAAGGTTGCGTGTTCAAATCACGTCAAGGTCAAGTGTTTTGAAGAGGTTCATTGCTAATGAAAATAAATAATACTTGACATTTGACACTGATCTATCCATGGGATCCAGTGGCTGAAAAAGCCTTTCCATTGGGGCTCTGTGGCGCAACAGTAGCGCGTCTGACTCCAGATCAGAAGGTTGCGTGTTCAAATCACGTCAGGGTCAAGGGTTTTGAAGAGGTTCATTGCTAATGAAAATAATTAATACTTGACATTTGACACTGATCTATCCATGGGATCCAGTGGCTGAAAAAGTCTTTCCATATGGGGCTCTGTGGCGCAACGGTAGCGCGTCTGACTCCAGATCAGAATGTTGCGTGTTCAAATCACCTCAGGGTCAAAGGTTTTGAAGAGGTTCATTGCTAATGAAAATAAATAATACTTGACATTTGACACTGATCAATCCATGTGATCCAGTGGCTGAACTTGACTTTCCATATTGGGCTCTGTGGCGCAAAGGTAGCGCATCTCACTCCAGATCAGAAGGTTGCGTGTTCAAATCACGTCAGGCTCAAAGGTTTTGAAGAGGTTCATTGCTAATGAAAATAACTAATACTTGACATTTGACACTGATCTATCCATGGGATCCAGTGGCTGAAAAAGACTTTCGATATGGGGCTCTGTGGCGCAACGGTAGCGCGTCTGACTCCAGATCAGAAGGTTGCGTGTTCAAATCACGTCAGGGTCAAGTGTTTTGAAGAGGTTCATTGCTAATGAAAATAATTAATACTTGACATTTGACACTGATCAATCCATGTGATCCAGTGGCTGAACTTGACTTTCCATATTGGGCTCTGTGGTGCAACGGTAGCGCGTCTGACTCCAGATCAGAAGGTTGCGTGTTCAAATCACGTCAGGGTCAAAGGTTTTGAAGAGGTTCATTGCTAATGAAAATAAGTAATACTTGACACTTGACACTGATCTATCCATGGGATCCAGTGGCTGAAAAAGACTTTTGATATGGGTCTCTGTGGCGCAACGGTAGCGCGTCTGACTCCAGATCAGAAGGTTGCCTGTTCAAATCACGTCAGGGTCAAGTGTTTTGAAGAGGTTCATTGCTACTGAAAATAAGTAATACTTTACATTTGACACTGATCTATCCATGGGATCCCGTGGCTGAAAATGCTTTGGATTGGGGCTCTGTGGCGCAACGGTAGCGCGTCTGACTCCAGATCAGAAGGTTGCGTGTTCAAATCACGTCAGGGTCAATGTTTTTGAAGAGGTTCATTGCTAATGAAAATAAATTATTCTTGACATTTGACACTGATCTCTCCATGGGATCCAGTGGCTGAAAAATACTTTCCATATGGGGCTCTGTGGCGCAACGGTAGCGCGTCTGACTCCAGATCAGAAGGTTGCGTGTTCAAATCACGTCAGGGCCAAGGGTTTTGAAGAGGTTCATTGCTAATGAAAATTAGTAATACTTGACATTTGACACTGATCAATCCATCTGATCCAGTGGCTGAACTTCACTTTCCATATTGGGCTCTGTGGCGCAACGGTAGCGCGTCTGACTCCAGATCAGAAGGTTGCTTGTTCAAATCACGTCAGGGTCAAAGATTTTGAAGAGGTTCATTGCTAATGAAAATAAGTAATACTTGACATTTGACACTGATCTATCCATGGGATCCAGTGGCTGAAAAAGACTTTCGATATGGGGCTCTGTGGCGCAATGGTAGCGCGTCTGACTCCAGATCAGAAGGTTGCGTGTTCAAATCACGTCAGGGTCAATGGTTTTGAAGAGGTTCATTGCTAATGAAAATAATTAATACTTGACATTTGACACTGATCTATCCATGGGATCCAGCGGCTGAAAAAGACTTTCCATATGGGGCTCTGTGGTGCAACGGTAGCGCGTCTGACTCCAGATCAGAATGTTGCGTGTTCAAATCATGTCAGGGTCAAATGTTTTGAAAAGGTTCATTGCTAATGAAAATAAATAATACTTGACATTTGACACTGATCAATCCATGTGATCCAGTGGCTGAACTTGACTTTCCATATTGGGCTCTGTGGCGCAACGGTAGCGTGTCTGACTCCAGATCAGAAGGTTGTGTGTTCAAATCATGTCAGGGTCAAAGGTTTTGAAGAGGTTCATTGCTAATGAAAATAAGTAATACTTGACACTTGACACTGATCTATCCATGGGATCCAGTGGCTGAAAAATACTTTAGATATGGGGCTCTGTGGCGCAACGGTAGCGCGTCTGACTCCAGATCAGAAGGTTGCGTGTTCAAATCACGTCAGGGTCAAGTGTTTTGAAGAGGTTCATTGCTACTGAAAATAAGTAATACTTTACATTTGACACTGATCTATCCATGGGATCCCGTGGCTGAAAATGCTTTGGATTGGGGCTCTGTGGCGCAACGGTAGCGCGTCTGACTCCAGATCAGAAGGTTGCTTGTTCAAATCACGTCAGGGTCAAAGGTTTTGAAGAGGTTCATTGCTAATGAAAATAAGTAATACTTGACATTTGACACTGATCAATCCATGTGATCCAGTGGCTGAACTTGACTTTCCATATTGGGCTCTGTGGCGCAACGGTAGCTCGTCTGACTCCAGATCAGAAGGTTGCGTGTTCAAGTCACGTCAGGGTCAAAGGTTTTGAAGAGGTTCATTGCTAATGAAAATAAGTAATACTTGACATTTGACACTGATCTATCCATGGGATCCAGTGGCTGAAAAAGACTTTCCATATGGGGCTCTGTGGCGCAACGGTAGCCCGTCTGACTCCAGATCAGAATGTTGTGTGTTCAAATCATGTCAGGGTCAAGTGTTTTGAAGAGGTTCATTGCTAATGAAAATAATTAATACTTGACATTTGACACTGATCTATCCATGGGATCCAGTGGCTGAAAAAGTCTTTCCATATGGGGCTCTGTGGCGCAACGGTAGCGTGTCTGACTCCAGATCAGAAGGTTGCGTGTTCAAATCACGTCAGGGTCAAGTGTTTTGAAGAGGTTCATTGCTAATGAAAATAATTAATACTTGACATTTGACACTGATCAATCCATGTGATCCAGTGGCTGAACTTGACTTTCCATTTTGGGCTCTGTGGCGCAACGGTAGCGCGTCTGACTCCAGATCAGAAGGTTGCGTGTTCAAATCACGTCAGGGTCAAAGGTTTTGAAGAGGTTCATTGCTAATGAAAATAAGTAATACTTGACATTTGACACTGATCTATCCATGGGATCCCGTGGCTGAAAATGCTTTGGATTGGGGCTCTGTGGCGCAACGGTAGCGCGTCTGACTCCAGATCAGAAGGTTGCGTGTTTAAATCAAGTCAGGGTCAATGTTTTTGAAGAGGTTCATTGCTAATGAAAAGAAATAATACTTGACATTTGACACTGATCTCTCCATGGGATCCAGTGGCTCAAAAATACTTTCCATATGGGGCTCTGTGGCGCAACGGTAGCCCGTCTGACTCCAGATCAGAAGGTTGCGTGTTCAAATCACGTCAGGGTCAAGGGTTTTGAAGAGGTTCATTGCTAATGAAAATAAGTAATACTTGACATTTGACACTGATCAATCCATGTGATCCAGTGGCTAAACTTCACTTTCCATATTGGGCTCTGTGGCGCAACAGTAGCGCGTCTGACTCCAGATCAGAAGGTTGCGTGTTCAAATCACGTCAGGGTCAAGTGTTTTGAAGAGGTTCATTGCTACTGAAAATAAGTGATACTTGACATTTGACACTGATCTATCCATGGGATCCCGTGGCTGAAAATGCTTTGGATTGGGGCTCTGTGGCGCAACGGTAGCGCGTCTGACTCCAGATCAGAAGGTTGCGTGTTCAAATCATGTCAGGGTCAATGTTTTTGTAGTGGTTCATTGCTAATGAAAAGAAATAATACTTGACATTTGACACTGATCTCTCCATGGGATCCAGTGGCTGAAAAATACCTTCCATATGGGGCTCTGTGGTGCAACGGTAGCGCGTCTGACTCCAGATCAGAAGGTTGCGTGTTCAAATCACGTCAGGGTCATCATTTTTGAAGAGGTTCATTGCTAATGAAAAGAAATAATACTTGACATTTGACACTGATCTCTCCATGGGATCCAGTGGCTGAAAAATACCTTCCATATGGGGCTCTGTGGTGCAACGGTAGCGCGTCTGACTCCAGATCAGAAGGTTGCGTGTTCAAATCACATCAGGGTCAACTTTTATTTTTTTTATCCACTATTTCTCCCCATTTTTCTATTTTTCTCCCATCCCAATTTCGTATGATCCAATTCTTCCCTCCCCTGTCTTGAACGTTGCTAGATTATGCCTCCCACTGGTCAGTTGTAGTGAGGACAGAAGCCTTGCATCACGTGTCCTCTCCGGTACACGAGGAGGCAGCCTGTCGCATCTTTTCCCTGCAGCAGCTCGAACTCTCAGTGGCGAGGAGTAACGCGTGGGAGGCTCATGCTGCCCCCGCTACTTCCTGCTTCCGCCACACCAGCATCACCAAACCGACCAGTGGCTGAAAAAGGCTTTTGATATGGGGCTCTGTGGCGCAACGGTAGCGTGTCTGACTCCAGATCAGAAGGTTGCGTGTTCAAATCACGTCAGGGTCAAAGGTTCTGAAGAGGTTCATTGCTAATGAAAATAAATAATACTTGACATTTGACACTGATCTATACATGGGATCCAGTGGCTGAACAAGACTTTCGATATGGTCCTCTGTGGCGCAACGGTAGCGCGTCTGACTCGAGATCAGAAGGTTGTGTGTTCAAATCACGTCAGGGTCAAACGTTTTGAGGAGGTTCATTGCTAATGAAAATAAGTAATACTTGACATTTGACACTGATCTATCCATGGGATCCAGTGGCTGAACTAGACTTTTGATATGGGGCTCTGTGCACAACGGTAGCGCGTCTGACTCCAGATCAGAAGGTTGCGTGTTCAAATCACGTCAGGGTCAAGGGTTTTGAAGAGGTTCATTGCTAATGAAAATAATTAATACTTGACATTTGACACTGATCTATCCATGGGATCCCGTGGCTGAAAATGCTTTGGATTGGGGCTCTGTGGCGCAACGGTAGCGCGTCTGACTCCAGATCAGAAGGTTGCATGTTTAAATCACGTCAGGGTCAATGTTTTTGAAGAGGTTCATTGCTAATGAAAAGAAATAATACTTGACATTTGACACTGATCTCTCCATGGGATCCAGTGGCTGAAAAATACTTTCCATATGGGGCTCTGTGGCGCAACGGTAGCCCGTCTGACTCCAGATCAGAAGGTTGCGTCTTCAAATCACGTCAGGGTCAAGGGTTTTGAAGAGGTTCATTGCTAATGAAAATAAGTAATACTTGACATTTGACACTGATCAATCCATGTGATCCAGTGGCTGAACTTCACTTTCCATATTGGGCTCTGTGGCGCAACGGTAGCGCGTCTGACTCCAGATCAGAAGGTTGCGTGTTCAAATCACGTCAGGGTCAAATGTTTTGAAGAGGTTCATTGCTAATGAAAATAAGTAATACTTGACATTTGACACTGATCTATCCATGGGATCCAGTGGCTGAAAATGACTTTCCATATGGGGCTCTGTGGCACAAAGGTAGCGCGTCTGACTCCAGATCAGAATGTTGCGTGTTCAAATCATGTCAGGGTCAAGTGTTTTGAAGAGGTTCATTGCTAATGAAAATAAATAATACTTGACATTTGACACTGATCAATCCATGTGATCCAGTGGCTGAACTTGACTTTCTATATTGGGCTCTGTGGCGCAAAGGTAGCGTGTCTCACTCCAGATCAGAAGGTTGCGTGTTCAAATCACATCAGGCTCAAAGGTTTTGAAGAGGTTCATTGCTAATGAAAATAACTAATACTTGACATTTGACACTGATCTATCCATGGGATCCAGTGGCTGAAAAAGACTTTTGATATGGCGCTCTGTGGCGCAACGGTAGCGTGTCTGACTCCAGATCAGAAGGTTGCGTGTTCAAATCACGTCAGGGTCAAGTGTTTTGAAGAGGTTCATTGCTAATGAAAATAATTAATACTTGACATTTGACACTGATCAATCCATGTGATCCAGTGGCTGAACTTGACTTTCCATATTGGGCTCTGTGGTGCAACGGTAGCGCGTCTGACTCCAGATCAGAAGGTTGCGTGTTCAAATCACGTCAGGGTCAAAGGTTTTGAAGAGGTTCATTGCTAATGAAAATAAGTAATACTTGACATTTGACACTGATCTATCCATGGGATCCCGTGGCTGAAAATGCTTTGGATTGGGGCTCTGTGGCGCAACGGTAGCGCGTCTGACTCCAGATCAGAAGGTTGCGTGTTTAAATCACGTCAGGGTCAATGTTTTTGAAGAGGTTCATTGCTAATGAAAAGAAATAATACTTGACATTTGACACTGATCTCTCCATGGGATCCAGTGGCTCAAAAATACTTTCCATATGGGGCTCTGTGGCGCAACGGTAGCCCGTCTGACTCCAGATCAGAAGGTTGCGTGTTCAAATCACGTCAGGGTCAAGGGTTTTGAAGAGGTTCATTACTAATGAAAATAATTAATACTTGACATTTGACACTGATCAATCCATGTGATCCAGTGGCTAAACTTCACTTTCCATATTGGGCTCTGTGGCGCAACAGTAGCGCGTCTGACTCCAGATCAGAAGGTTGCGTGTTCAAATCACGTCAGGGTCAAGTGTTTTGAAGAGGTTCATTGCTACTGAAAATAAGTGATACTTGACATTTGACACTGATCTATCCATGGGATCCCGTGGCTGAAAATGCTTTGGATTGGGGCTCTGTGGCGCAACGGTAGCGCGTCTGACTCCAGATCAGAAGGTTGCGTGTTCAAATCATGTCAGGGTCAATGTTTTTGAAGTGGTTCATTGCTAATGAAAAGAAATAATACTTGACATTTGACACTGATCTCTCCATGGGATCCAGTGGCTGAAAAATACCTTCCATATGGGGCTCTGTGGTGCAACGGTAGCGCGTCTGACTCCAGATCAGAAGGTTGCGTGTTCAAATCACGTCAGGGTCATCATTTTTGAAGAGGTTCATTGCTAATGAAAAGAAATAATACTTGACATTTGACACTGATCTATCCATGCTATCCAGTGGCTGAAAAATTCTTTCCATATGGGGCTCTGTGGTGCAACGGTAGCTCGTCTGACTCCAGATCAGAAGGTTGCGTGTTCAAATCACATCAGGGTCAACTATTATTTTTTTTATCCACTATTTCTCCCCATTTTTCTATTTTTCTCCCATCCCAATTTCGTATGATCCAATTCTTCCCTCCCCTGTCTTGAACGTTGCTAGATTATGCCTCCCACTGGTCAGTTGTAGTGAGGACAGAAGCCTTGCATCACGTGTCCTCTCCGGTACACGAGGAGGCAGCCTGTCGCATCTTTTCCCTGCAGCAGCTCGAACTCTCAGTGGCGAGGAGTAACGCGTGGGAGGCTCATGCTGCCCCCGCTACTTCCTGCTTCCGCCACACCAGCGTCACCAAACCGACCAGTGGCTGAAAAAGGCTTTTGATATGGGGCTCTGTGGCGCAACGGTAGCGTGTCTGACTCCAGATCAGAAGGTTGCGTGTTCAAATCACGTCAGGGTCAAAGGTTCTGAAGAGGTTCATTGCTAATGAAAATAAATAATACTTGACATTTGACACTGATCTATACATGGGATCCAGTGGCTGAACAAGACTTTCGATATGGTCCTCTGTGGCGCAACGGTAGCGCGTCTGACTCGAGATCAGAAGGTTGTGTGTTCAAATCACGTCAGGGTCAAACGTTTTGAGGAGGTTCATTGCTAATGAAAATAAGTAATACTTGACATTTGACACTGATCTATCCATGGGATCCAGTGGCTGAACTAGACTTTTGATATGGGGCTCTGTGCACAACGGTAGCGCGTCTGACTCCAGATCAGAAGGTTGCGTGTTCAAATCACGTCAGGGTCAAGGGTTTTGAAGAGGTTCATTGCTAATGAAAATAATTAATACTTGACATTTGACACTGATCTATCCATGGGATCCAGTGGCTGAAAAATACTTTCCATATGGGGCTCTGTGGCGCAACGGTAGCGCGTCTGACTCAAGATCAGAAAGTTGCGTGTTCAAATCACGTCAGGGTTAAGTGTTTTGAAGAGGTTCATTGCTAATGAAAATAAATAATTCTTGACATTTGACACTGATCAATTCATGTGATCCAGTGGCTGAACTTCACTTTCCATATTGGGCTCTGTGGCGCAACGGTAGCGCGTCTGACTCCAGATCAGAAGGTTGCGTGTTCAGATCAAGTCAGGGTCAAAGGTTTTGAAGAGGTTCATTGCTAATGAAAATAAGTAATACTTGACATTTGACACTGATCTATCCATGGGATCCAGTGGCTGAAAAAGTCTTTCGATATGGGGCTCTGTGGCGCAACGGTAGCACGTCTGACTCAAGATCAGAAGGTTGCGTGTTCAAATCACGTCAAGGTCAAGTGTTTTGAAGAGGTTCATTGCTAATGAAAATAAATAATACTTGACATTTGACACTGATCTATCCATGGGATCCAGTGGCTGAAAAAGCCTTTCCATTGGGGCTCTGTGGCGCAACAGTAGCGCGTCTGACTCCAGATCAGAAGGTTGCGTGTTCAAATCACGTCAGGGTCAAGGGTTTTGAAGAGGTTCATTGCTAATGAAAATAATTAATACTTGACATTTGACACTGATCTATCCATGGGATCCAGTGGCTGAAAAAGTCTTTCCATATGGGGCTCTGTGGCGCAACGGTAGCGCGTCTGACTCCAGATCAGAATGTTGCGTGTTCAAATCACCTCAGGGTCAAAGGTTTTGAAGAGGTTCATTGCTAATGAAAATAAATAATACTTGACATTTGACACTGATCAATCCATGTGATCCAGTGGCTGAACTTGACTTTCCATATTGGGCTCTGTGGCGCAAAGGTAGCGCATCTCACTCCAGATCAGAAGGTTGCGTGTTCAAATCACGTCAGGCTCAAAGGTTTTGAAGAGGTTCATTGCTAATGAAAATAACTAATACTTGACATTTGACACTGATCTATCCATGGGATCCAGTGGCTGAAAAAGACTTTCGATATGGGGCTCTGTGGCGCAACGGTAGCGCGTCTGACTCCAGATCAGAAGGTTGCGTGTTCAAATCACGTCAGGGTCAAGTGTTTTGAAGAGGTTCATTGCTAATGAAAATAATTAATACTTGACATTTGACACTGATCAATCCATGTGATCCAGTGGCTGAACTTGACTTTCCATATTGGGCTCTGTGGTGCAACGGTAGCGCGTCTGACTCCAGATCAGAAGGTTGCGTGTTCAAATCACGTCAGGGTCAAAGGTTTTGAAGAGGTTCATTGCTAATGAAAATAAGTAATACTTGACACTTGACACTGATCTATCCATGGGATCCAGTGGCTGAAAAAGACTTTTGATATGGGTCTCTGTGGCGCAACGGTAGCGCGTCTGACTCCAGATCAGAAGGTTGCCTGTTCAAATCACGTCAGGGTCAAGTGTTTTGAAGAGGTTCATTGCTACTGAAAATAAGTAATACTTTACATTTGACACTGATCTATCCATGGGATCCCGTGGCTGAAAATGCTTTGGATTGGGGCTCTGTGGCGCAACGGTAGCGCGTCTGACTCCAGATCAGAAGGTTGCGTGTTCAAATCACGTCAGGGTCAATGTTTTTGAAGAGGTTCATTGCTAATGAAAAGAAATAATGCTTGACATTTGACACTGATCTCTCCATGGGATCCAGTGGCTGAAAAATACTTTCCATATGGGGCTCTGTGGCGCAACGGTAGCGCGTCTGACTCCAGATCAGAAGGTTGCGTGTTCAAATCACGTCAGGGCCAAGGGTTTTGAAGAGGTTCATTGCTAATGAAAATTAGTAATACTTGACATTTGACACTGATCAATCCATGTGATCCAGTGGCTGAACTTCACTTTCCATATTGGGCTCTGTGGCGCAACGGTAGCGCGTCTGACTCCAGATCAGAAGGTTGCTTGTTCAAATCACGTCAGGGTCAAAGATTTTGAAGAGGTTCATTGCTAATGAAAATAAGTAATACTTGACATTTGACACTGATCTATCCATGGGATCCAGTGGCTGAAAAAGACTTTCGATATGGGGCTCTGTGGCGCAATGGTAGCGCGTCTGACTCCAGATCAGAAGGTTGCGTGTTCAAATCACGTCAGGGTCAATGGTTTTGAAGAGGTTCATTGCTAATGAAAATAATTAATACTTGACATTTGACACTGATCTATCCATGGGATCCAGCGGCTGAAAAAGACTTTCCATATGGGGCTCTGTGGCGCAACGGTAGCGCGTCTGACTCCAGATCAGAATGTTGCGTGTTCAAATCATGTCAGGGTCAAGTGTTTTGAAGAGGTTCATTGCTAATGAAAAGAAATAATACTTGACATTTGACACTGATCTCTCCATGGGATCCAGTGGCTGAAAAATACCTTCCATATGGGGCTCTGTGGTGCAACGGTAGCGCGTCTGACTCCAGATCAGAAGGTTGCGTGTTCAAATCATGTCAGGGTCATCATTTTTGAAGAGGTTCATTGCTAATGAAAAGAAATAATACTTGACATTTGACACTGATCTCTCCATGGGATCCAGTGGCTGAAAAATACCTTCCATATGGGGCTCTGTGGTGCAACGGTAGCGCGTCTGACTCCAGATCAGAAGGTTGCGTGTTCAAATCACATCAAGGTCAACTTTTATTTTTTTTATCCACTATTTCTCCCCATTTTTCTATTTTTCTCCCATCCCAATTTCGTATGATCCAATTCTTCCCTCCCCTGTCTTGAACGTTGCTAGATTATGCCTCCCACTGGTCAGTTGTAGTGAGGACAGAAGCCTTGCATCACGTGTCCTCTCCGGTACACGAGGAGGCAGCCTGTCGCATCTTTTCCCTGCAGCAGCTCGAACTCTCAGTGGCGAGGAGTAACGCGTGGGAGGCTCATGCTGCCCCCGCTACTTCCTGCTTCCGCCACACCAGCATCACCAAACCGACCAGTGGCTGAAAAAGGCTTTTGATATGGGGCTCTGTGGCGCAACGGTAGCGTGTCTGACTCCAGATCAGAAGGTTGCGTGTTCAAATCACGTCAGGGTCAAAGGTTCTGAAGAGGTTCATTGCTAATGAAAATAAATAATACTTGACATTTGACACTGATCTATACATGGGATCCAGTGGCTGAACAAGACTTTCGATATGGTCCTCTGTGGCGCAACGGTAGCGCGTCTGACTCGAGATCAGAAGGTTGTGTGTTCAAATCACGTCAGGGTCAAACGTTTTGAGGAGGTTCATTGCTAATGAAAATAAGTAATACTTGACATTTGACACTGATCTATCCATGGGATCCAGTGGCTGAACTAGACTTTTGATATGGGGCTCTGTGCACAACGGTAGCGCGTCTGACTCCAGATCAGAAGGTTGCGTGTTCAAATCACGTCAGGGTCAAGGGTTTTGAAGAGGTTCATTGCTAATGAAAATAATTAATACTTGACATTTGACACTGATCTATCCATGGGATCCAGTGGCTGAAAAATACTTTCCATATGGGGCTCTGTGGCGCAACGGTAGCGCGTCTGACTCAAGATCAGAAAGTTGCGTGTTCAAATCACGTCAGGGTCAAGTGTTTTGAAGAGGTTCATTGCTAATGAAAATAAATAATTCTTGACATTTGACACTGATCAATTCATGTGATCCAGTGGCTGAACTTCACTTTCCATATTGGGCTCTGTGGCGCAACGGTAGCGCGTCTGACTCCAGATCAGAAGGTTGCGTGTTCAGATCACGTCAGGGTCAAAGGTTTTGAAGAGGTTCATTGCTAATGAAAATAAGTAATACTTGACATTTGACACTGATCTATCCATGGGATCCAGTGGCTGAAAAAGTCTTTCGATATGGGGCTCTGTGGCGCAACGGTAGCACGTCTGACTCAAGATCAGAAGGTTGCGTGTTCAAATCACGTCAAGGTCAAGTGTTTTGAAGAGGTTCATTGCTAATGAAAATAAATAATACTTGACATTTGACACTGATCTATCCATGGGATCCAGTGGCTGAAAAAGCCTTTCCATTGGGGCTCTGTGGCGCAACAGTAGCGCGTCTGACTCCAGATCAGAAGGTTGCGTGTTCAAATCACGTCAGGGTCAAGGGTTTTGAAGAGGTTCATTGCTAATGAAAATAATTAATACTTGACATTTGACACTGATCTATCCATGGGATCCAGTGGCTGAAAAAGTCTTTCCATATGGGGCTCTGTGGCGCAACGGTAGCGCGTCTGACTCCAGATCAGAATGTTGCGTGTTCAAATCACCTCAGGGTCAAAGGTTTTGAAGAGGTTCATTGCTAATGAAAATAAATAATACTTGACATTTGACACTGATCAATCCATGTGATCCAGTGGCTGAACTTGACTTTCCATATTGGGCTCTGTGGCGCAAAGGTAGCGCATCTCACTCCAGATCAGAAGGTTGCGTGTTCAAATCACGTCAGGCTCAAAGGTTTTGAAGAGGTTCATTGCTAATGAAAATAACTAATACTTGACATTTGACACTGATCTATCCATGGGATCCAGTGGCTGAAAAAGACTTTCGATATGGGGCTCTGTGGCGCAACGGTAGCGCGTCTGACTCCAGATCAGAAGGTTGCGTGTTCAAATCACGTCAGGGTCAAGTGTTTTGAAGAGGTTCATTGCTAATGAAAATAATTAATACTTGACATTTGACACTGATCAATCCATGTGATCCAGTGGCTGAACTTGACTTTCCATATTGGGCTCTGTGGTGCAACGGTAGCGCGTCTGACTCCAGATCAGAAGGTTGCGTGTTCAAATCACGTCAGGGTCAAAGGTTTTGAAGAGGTTCATTGCTAATGAAAATAAGTAATACTTGACACTTGACACTGATCTATCCATGGGATCCAGTGGCTGAAAAAGACTTTTGATATGGGTCTCTGTGGCGCAATGGTAGCGCGTCTGACTCCAGATCAGAAGGTTGCCTGTTCAAATCACGTCAGGGTCAAGTGTTTTGAAGAGGTTCATTGCTACTGAAAATAAGTAATACTTTACATTTGACACTGATCTATCCATGGGATCCCGTGGCTGAAAATGCTTTGGATTGGGGCTCTGTGGCGCAACGGTAGCGCGTCTGTCTCCAGATCAGAAGGTTGCGTGTTCAAATCACGTCAGGGTCAATGTTTTTGAAGAGGTTCATTGCTAATGAAAAGAAATAATGCTTGACATTTGACACTGATCTCTCCATGGGATCCAGTGGCTGAAAAATACTTTCCATATGGGGCTCTGTGGCGCAACGGTAGCGCGTCTGACTCCAGATCAGAAGGTTGCGTGTTCAAATCACGTCAGGGTCAAGGGTTTTGAAGAGGTTCATTGCTAATGAAAATTAGTAATACTTGACATTTGACACTGATCAATCCATGTGATCCAGTGGCTGAACTTCACTTTCCATATTGGGCTCTGTGGCGCAACGGTAGCGCGTCTGACTCCAGATCAGAAGGTTGCGTGTTCAAATCACGTCAGGGTCAAAGATTTTGAAGAGGTTCATTGCTAATGAAAATAAGTAATACTTGACATTTGACACTGATCTATCCATGGGATCCAGTGGCTGAAAAAGACTTTCGATATGGGGCTCTGTGGCGCAATGGTAGCGCGTCTGACTCCAGATCAGAAGGTTGCGTGTTCAAATCACGTCAGGGTCAATGGTTTTGAAGAGGTTCATTGCTAATGAAAATAATTAATACTTGACATTTGACACTGATCTATCCATGGGATCCAGTGGCTGAAAAAGACTTTCCATATGGGGCTCTGTGGCGCAACGGTAGCGCGTCTGACTCCAGATCAGAATGTTGCGTGTTCAAATCATGTCAGGGTCAAGTGTTTTGAAGAGGTTCATTGCTAATGAAAATAAATAATACTTGACATTTGACACTGATCAATCCATGTGATCCAGTGGCTGAACTTGACTTTCCATATTGGGCTCTGTGGCGCAACGGTAGCGTGTCTGACTCCAGATCAGAAGGTTGCGTGTTCAAATCACGTCAGGGTCAAGTGTTTTGAAGAGGTTCATTGCTACTGAAAATAAGTAATACTTTACATTTGACACTGATCTATCCATGGGATCCCGTGGCTGAAAATGCTTTGGATTGGGGCTCTGTGGCGCAACGGTAGCGCGTCTGACTCCAGATCAGAAGGTTGCTTGTTCAAATCACGTCAGGGTCAAAGGTTTTGAAGAGGTTCATTGCTAATGAAAATAAGTAATACTTGACATTTGACACTGATCAATCCATGTGATCCAGTGGCTGAACTTGACTTTCCATATGGGGCTCTGTGGCGCAACAGTAGCGCGTCTGACTCCAGATCAGAAGGTTGCGTGTTCAAATCACGTCAGGGTCAAGGGTTTTGAAGAGGTTCATTGCTAATGAAAATAATTAATACTTGACATTTGACACTGATCTATCCATGGGATCCAGTGGCTGAAAAAGTCTTTCCATATGGGGCTCTGTGGCGCAACGGTAGCGCGTCTGACTCCAGATCAGAATGTTGCATGTTCAAATCACCTCAGGGTCAAAGGTTTTGAAGAGGTTCATTGCTAATGAAAATAAATAATACTTGACATTTGACACTGATCAATCCATGTGATCCAGTGGCTGAACTTGACTTTCCATATTGGGCTCTGTGGCGCAAAGGTAGCGCATCTCACTCCAGATCAGAAGGTTGCGTGTTCAAATCACGTCAGGCTCAAAGGTTTTGAAGAGGTTCATTGCTAATGAAAATAACTAATACTTGACATTTGACACTGATCTATCCATGGGATCCAGTGGCTGAAAAAGACTT
>NC_140170.1:62650434-62670434 GCF_963971535.1 Notolepis coatsorum
GTAGTGAGGACAGAAGCCTTGCATCACGTGTCCTCTCCGGTACACGAGGAGGCAGCCTGTCGCATCTTTTCCCTGCAGCAGCTCGAACTCTCAGTGGCGAGGAGTAACGCGTGGGAGGCTCATGCTGCCCCCGCTACTTCCTGCTTCCGCCACACCAGCGTCACCAAACCGACCAGTGGCTGAAAAAGGCTTTTGATATGGGGCTCTGTGGCGCAAAGGTAGCGTGTCTGACTCCAGATCAGAAGGTTGCATGTTCAAATCACGTCAAGGTCAAAGGTTCTGAAGAGGTTCATTGCTAATGAAAATAAATAATACTTGACATTTGACACTGATCTATACATGGGATCCAGTGGCTGAACAAGACTTTCGATATGGTGCTCTGTGGCGCAACGGTAGCACGTCTGACTCGAGATCAGAAGGTTGTGTGTTCAAATCACGTCAGGGTCAAATGTTTTGAGGAGGTTCATTGCTAATGAAAATAAGTAATACTTGACATTTGACACTGATCTATCCATGGGATCCAGTGGCTGAACTAGACTTTTGATATGGGGCTCTGTGCACAACGGTAGCGCGTCTGACTCCAGATCAGAAGGTTGCGTGTTCAAATCACGTCAGGGTCAAGGGTTTTGAAGAGGTTCATTGCTAATGAAAATAATTAATACTTGACATTTGACACTGATCTATCCATGGGATCCAGTGGCTGAAAAATACTTTTCATATGGGGCTCTGTGGCGCAACGGTAGCGCGTCTGACTCAAGATCAGAAGGTTGCGTGTTCAAATCACGTCAGGGTCAAGTGTTTTGAAGAGGTTCATTGCTAATGAAAATAAATAATTCTTGACATTTGACACTGATCAATTCATGTGATCCAGTGGCTGAACTTCACTTTCCATATTGGGCTCTGTGGCGCAACGGTAGCGCGTCTGACTCCAGATCAGAAGGTTGCGTGTTCAGATCACGTCAGGGTCAAAGGTTTTGAAGAGGTTCATTGCTAATGAAAATAAGTAATACTTGACATTTGACACTGATCTATCCATGGGATCCAGTGGCTGAAAAAGTCTTTTGATATGGGGCTCTGTGGCGCAACGGTAGCACGTCTGACTCAAGATCAGAAGGTTGCGTGTTCAAATCACGTCAAGGTCAAGTGTTTTGAAGAGGTTCATTGCTAATGAAAATAAATAATACTTGACATTTGACACTGATCTATCCATGGGATCCAGTGGCTGAAAAAGCCTTTCCATATGGGGCTCTGTGGCGCAACAGTAGCGCGTCTGACTCCAGATCAGAAGGTTGCGTGTTCAAATCACGTCAGGGTCAAGGGTTTTGAAGAGGTTCATTGCTAATGAAAATAATTAATACTTGACATTTGACACTGATCTATCCATGGGATCCAGTGGCTGAAAAAGTCTTTCCATATGGGGCTCTGTGGCGCAACGGTAGCGCGTCTGACTCCAGATCAGAATGTTGCGTGTTCAAATCACCTCAGGGTCAAAGGTTTTGAAGAGGTTCATTGCTAATGAAAATAAATAATACTTGACATTTGACACTGATCAATCCATGTGATCCAGTGGCTGAACTTGACTTTCCATATTGGGCTCTGTGGCGCAAAGGTAGCGCATCTCACTCCAGATCAGAAGGTTGCGTGTTCAAATCACGTCAGGCTCAAAGGTTTTGAAGAGGTTCATTGCTAATGAAAATAACTAATACTTGACATTTGACACTGATCTATCCATGGGATCCAGTGGCTGAAAAATACTTTCGATATGGGGCTCTGTGGCGCAACGGTAGCGCGTCTGACTCCAGATCAGAAGGTTGCGTGTTCAAATCACGTCAGGGTCAAGTGTTTTGAAGAGGTTCATTGCTAATGAAAATAATTAATACTTGACATTTGACACTGATCAATCCATGTGATCCAGTGGCTGAACTTGACTTTCCATATTGGGCTCTGTGGCGCAAAGGTAGCGTGTCTCACTCCAGATCAGAAGGTTGCATGTTCAAATCACATCAGGGTCAAAGTTTTTGAAGAGGTTCATTGCTAATGAAAATAACTAATACTTGACATTTGACACTGATCTATCCATGGGATCCAGTGGCTGAAAAAGACTTTCGATATGGGGCTCTGTGGCGCAACGGTAGCGCGTCTGACTCCAGATCAGAAGGTTGCGTGTTCAAATCACGTCAGGGTCAAGGGTTTTGAAGAGGTTCATTGCTAATGAAAATAATTAATACTTGACATTTGACACTGATCTATCCATGGGATCCAGTGGCTGAAAAAGTCTTTCCATATGGGGCTCTGTGGCGCAACGGTAGCACGTCTGACTCCAGCTCAGAATGTTGCCTGTTCAAATCACGTCAGGGTCAAGTGTTTTGAAGAGGTTCATTGTTAATGAAAATAAATAATACTTGACATTTGACACTGATCAATCCATGTGATCCAGTGGCTGAACTTGACTTTCCATATTGGGCTCTGTGGCACAACGGTAGCGCGTCTGACTCCAGATCAGAAGGTTGCGTGTTCAAATCACGTCAGGGTCAAAGGTTTTGAAGAGGTTCATTGCTAATGAAAATAAATAATACTTGACATTTGACACTGATGTATCCATGGGATCCAGTGGCTGAAAAAGGCTTTGGATATGGGGCTCTGTGGCGCAACGGTAGCGCGTCTGACTCCAGATCAGAAGGTTGCGTGTTCAAATCACGTCAGGGTCAAGGGTTTTGAAGAGGTTCATTGCTAATGAAAATAATTAATACTTGACATTTGACACTGATCTATCCATGGGATCCAGTGGCTGAAAAATACTTTCCATATGGGGCTCTGTGGCGCAACGGTAGCGCGTCTGACTCAAGATCAGAAGGTTGTGTGTTCAAATCACATCAGGGTCAAGTGTTTTGAAGAGGTTCATTGCTAATGAAAATAAATAATACTTGACATTTGACACTGATCAATCCATGTGATCTAGTGGCTGAACTTCACTTTCCATATTGGGCTCTGTGGCACAACGGTAGCGCATCTGACTCCAGATCAGAAGGTTGCGTGTTCAGATCACGTCAGGGTCAAAGGTTTTGAAGAGGTTCATTGCTAATGAAAATAAGTAATACTTGACATTTGACACTGATCTATCCATGGGATCCAGTGGCTGAAAAAGTCTTTCGATATGGGGCTCTGTGGCGCAACGGTAGCGCGTCTGACTCCAGATCAGAAGGTTGCGTGTTCAAATCACGTCAGGGTCAAGTGTTTTGAAGAGGTTCATTGCTAATGAAAATAATTAATACTTGACATTTGACACTGATCAATCCATGTGATCCAGTGGCTGAACTTGACTTTCCATATTGGGCTCTGTGGCGCAACGGTAGCGCGTCTGACTCCAGATCAGAAGGTTGCGTGTTCAAATCACGTCAGGGTCAAAGGTTTTGAAGAGGTTCATTGCTAATGAAAATAAGTAATACTTGACACTTGACACTGATCTATCCATGGGATCCAGTGGCTGAAAACGACTTTTGATATGGGGCTCTGTGGCGCAACGGTAGCGCGTCTGACTCCAGATCAGAAGGTTGCGTGTTCAAATCACGTCAGGGTCAAGTGTTTTGAAGAGGTTCATTGCTACTGAAAATAAGTAATACTTGACATTTGACACTGATCTATCCATGGGATCCCGTGGCTGAAAATGCTTTGGATTGGGGCTCTGTGGCGCAACGGTAGCGCGTCTGACTCCAGATCAGAAGGTTGCGTGTTTAAATCACGTCAGGGTCAATGTTTTTGAAGAGGTTCATTGCTAATGAAAATAAGTAATACTTGACATTTGACACTGATCTATCCATGGGATCCAGTGGCTGAAAATGACTTTCCATATGGGGCTCTGTGGCACAAAGGTAGCGCGTCTGACTCCAGATCAGAATGTTGCGTGTTCAAATCATGTCAGGGTCAAGTGTTTTGAAGAGGTTCATTGCTAATGAAAATAAATAATACTTGACATTTGACACTGATCAATCCATGTGATCCAGTGGCTGAACTTGACTTTCTATATTGGGCTCTGTGGCGCAAAGGTAGCGTGTCTCACTCCAGATCAGAAGGTTGCGTGTTCAAATCACATCAGGCTCAAAGGTTTTGAAGAGGTTCATTGCTAATGAAAATAACTAATACTTGACATTTGACACTGATCTATCCATGGGATCCAGTGGCTGAAAAATACTTTTGATATGGCGCTCTGTGGCGCAACGGTAGCGTGTCTGACTCCAGATCAGAAGGTTGCATGTTCAAATCACGTCAGGGTCAAGTGTTTTGAAGAGGTTCATTGCTAATGAAAATAATTAATACTTGACATTTGACACTGATCAATCCATGTGATCCAGTGGCTGAACTTGACTTTCCATATTGGGCTCTGTGGCGCAACGGTAGCGCGTCTGACTCCAGATCAGAAGGTTGCGTGTTCAAATCACGTCAGGGTCAAAGGTTTTGAAGAGGTTCATTGCTAATGAAAATAAGTAATACTTGACATTTGACACTGATCTATCCATGGGATCCCGTGGCTGAAAATGCTTTGGATTGGGGCTCTGTGGCGCAACGGTAGCGCGTCTGACTCCAGATCAGAAGGTTGCGTGTTTAAATCACGTCAGGGTCAATGTTTTTGAAGAGGTTCATTGCTAATGAAAAGAAATAATACTTGACATTTGACACTGATCTCTCCATGGGATCCAGTGGCTCAAAAATACTTTCCATATGGGGCTCTGTGGCGCAACGGTAGCCCGTCTGACTCCAGATCAGAAGGTTGCGTGTTCAAATCACGTCAGGGTCAAGGGTTTTGAAGAGGTTCATTGCTAATGAAAATAAGTAATACTTGACATTTGACACTGATCAATCCATGTGATCCAGTGGCTAAACTTCACTTTCCATATTGGGCTCTGTGGCGCAACAGTAGCGCGTCTGACTCCAGATCAGAAGGTTGCGTGTTCAAATCACGTCAGGGTCAAGTGTTTTGAAGAGGTTCATTGCTACTGAAAATAAGTGATACTTGACATTTGACACTGATCTATCCATGGGATCCCGTGGCTGAAAATGCTTTGGATTGGGGCTCTGTGGCGCAACGGTAGCGCGTCTGACTCCAGATCAGAAGGTTGCGTGTTCAAATCATGTCAGGGTCAATGTTTTTGAAGTGGTTCATTGCTAATGAAAAGAAATAATACTTGACATTTGACACTGATCTCTCCATGGGATCCAGTGGCTGAAAAATACCTTCCATATGGGGCTCTGTGGTGCAACGGTAGCGCGTATGACTCCAGATCAGAAGGTTGCGTGTTCAAATCACGTCAGGGTCATCATTTTTGAAGAGGTTCATTGCTAATGAAAAGAAATAATACTTGACATTTGACACTGATCTATCCATGCTATCCAGTGGCTGAAAAATTCTTTCCATATGGGGCTCTGTGGTGCAACGGTAGCTCGTCTGACTCCAGATCAGAAGGTTGCGTGTTCAAATCACATCAGGGTCAACTTTTATTTTTTTTATCCACTATTTCTCCCCATTTTTCTATTTTTCTCCCATCCCAATTTCGTATGATCCAATTCTTCCCTCCCCTGTCTTGAACGTTGCTAGATTATGCCTCCCACTGGTCAGTTGTAGTGAGGACAGAAGCCTTGCATCACGTGTCCTCTCCGGTACACGAGGAGGCAGCCTGTCGCATCTTTTCCCTGCAGCAGCTCGAACTCTCAGTGGCGAGGAGTAACGCGTGGGAGGCTCATGCTGCCCCCGCTACTTCCTGCTTCCGCCACACCAGCGTCACCAAACCGACCAGTGGCTGAAAAAAGCTTTTGATATGGGGCTCTGTGGCGCAACGGTAGCGTGTCTGACTCCAGATCAGAAGGTTGCGTGTTCAAATCACGTCAAGGTCAAAGGTTCTGAAGAGGTTCATTGCTAATGAAAATAAATAATACTTGACATTTGACACTGATCTATACATGGGATCCAGTGGCTGAACTAGACTTTTGATATGGGGCTCTGTGCACAACGGTAGCGCGTCTGACTCCAGATCAGAAGGTTGCGTGTTCAAATCACGTCAGGGTCAAGGGTTTTGAAGAGGTTCATTGCTAATGAAAATAATTAATACTTGACATTTGACACTGATCTATCCATGGGATCCAGTGGCTGAAAAATACTTTTCATATGGGGCTCTGTGGCGCAACGGTAGCGCGTCTGACTCAAGATCAGAAGGTTGCGTGTTCAAATCACGTCAGGGTCAAGTGTTTTGAAGAGGTTCATTGCTAATGAAAATAAATAATTCTTGACATTTGACACTGATCAATTCATGTGATCCAGTGGCTGAACTTCACTTTCCATATTGGGCTCTGTGGCGCAACGGTAGCGCGTCTGACTCCAGATCAGAAGGTTGCGTGTTCAGATCACGTCAGGGTCAAAGGTTTTGAAGAGGTTCATTGCTAATGAAAATAAGTAATACTTGACATTTGACACTGATCTATCCATGGGATCCAGTGGCTGAAAAAGTCTTTTGATATGGGGCTCTGTGGCGCAACGGTAGCACGTCTGACTCAAGATCAGAAGGTTGCGTGTTCAAATCACGTCAAGGTCAAGTGTTTTGAAGAGGTTCATTGCTAATGAAAATAAATAATACTTGACATTTGACACTGATCTATCCATGGGATCCAGTGGCTGAAAAAGCCTTTCCATATGGGGCTCTGTGGCGCAACAGTAGCGCGTCTGACTCCAGATCAGAAGGTTGCGTGTTCAAATCACGTCAGGGTCAAGGGTTTTGAAGAGGTTCATTGCTAATGAAAATAATTAATACTTGACATTTGACACTGATCTATCCATGGGATCCAGTGGCTGAAAAAGTCTTTCCATATGGGGCTCTGTGGCGCAACGGTAGCGCGTCTGACTCCAGATCAGAATGTTGCGTGTTCAAATCACCTCAGGGTCAAAGGTTTTGAAGAGGTTCATTGCTAATGAAAATAAATAATACTTGACATTTGACACTGATCAATCCATGTGATCCAGTGGCTGAACTTGACTTTCCATATTGGGCTCTGTGGCGCAAAGGTAGCGCATCTCACTCCAGATCAGAAGGTTGCGTGTTCAAATCACGTCAGGCTCAAAGGTTTTGAAGAGGTTCATTGCTAATGAAAATAACTAATACTTGACATTTGACACTGATCTATCCATGGGATCCAGTGGCTGAAAAAGACTTTCGATATGGGGCTCTGTGGCGCAACGGTAGCGCGTCTGACTCCAGATCAGAAGGTTGCGTGTTCAAATCACGTCAGGGTCAAGTGTTTTGAAGAGGTTCATTGCTAATGAAAATAATTAATACTTGACATTTGACACTGATCAATCCATGTGATCCAGTGGCTGAACTTGACTTTCCATATTGGGCTCTGTGGCGCAAAGGTAGCGTGTCTCACTCCAGATCAGAAGGTTGCATGTTCAAATCACATCAGGGTCAAAGTTTTTGAAGAGGTTCATTGCTAATGAAAATAACTAATACTTGACATTTGACACTGATCTATCCATGGGATCCAGTGGCTGAAAAAGACTTTCGATATGGGGCTCTGTGGCGCAACGGTAGCGCGTCTGACTCCAGATCAGAAGGTTGCGTGTTCAAATCACGTCAGGGTCAAGGGTTTTGAAGAGGTTCATTGCTAATGAAAATAATTAATACTTGACATTTGACACTGATCTATCCATGGGATCCAGTGGCTGAAAAAGTCTTTCCATATGGGGCTCTGTGGCGCAACGGTAGCACGTCTGACTCCAGCTCAGAATGTTGCCTGTTCAAATCACGTCAGGGTCAAGTGTTTTGAAGAGGTTCATTGTTAATGAAAATAAATAATACTTGACATTTGACACTGATCAATCCATGTGATCCAGTGGCTGAACTTGACTTTCCATATTGGGCTCTGTGGCACAACGGTAGCGCGTCTGACTCCAGATCAGAAGGTTGCGTGTTCAAATCACGTCAGGGTCAAAGGTTTTGAAGAGGTTCATTGCTAATGAAAATAAATAATACTTGACATTTGACACTGATGTATCCATGGGATCCAGTGGCTGAAAAAGGCTTTCGATATGGGGCTCTGTGGCGCAACGGTAGCGCGTCTGACTCCAGATCAGAAGGTTGCGTGTTCAAATCACGTCAGGGTCAAGGGTTTTGAAGAGGTTCATTGCTAATGAAAATAATTAATACTTGACATTTGACACTGATCTATCCATGGGATCCAGTGGCTGAAAAATACTTTCCATATGGGGCTCTGTGGCGCAACGGTAGCGCGTCTGACTCAAGATCAGAAGGTTGTGTGTTCAAATCACGTCAGGGTCAAGTGTTTTGAAGAGGTTCATTGCTAATGAAAATAAATAATACTTGACATTTGACACTGATCAATCCATGTGATCTAGTGGCTGAACTTCACTTTCCATATTGGGCTCTGTGGCACAACGGTAGCGCGTCTGACTCCAGATCAGAAGGTTGCGTGTTCAGATCACGTCAGGGTCAAAGGTTTTGAAGAGGTTCATTGCTAATGAAAATAAGTAATACTTGACATTTGACACTGATCTATCCATGGGATCCAGTGGCTGAAAAAGTCTTTCGATATGGGGCTCTGTGGCGCAACGGTAGCGCGTCTGACTCCAGATCAGAAGGTTGCGTGTTCAAATCACGTCAGGGTCAAGTGTTTTGAAGAGGTTCATTGCTAATGAAAATAATTAATACTTGACATTTGACACTGATCAATCCATGTGATCCAGTGGCTGAACTTGACTTTCCATATTGGGCTCTGTGGCGCAACGGTAGCGCGTCTGACTCCAGATCAGAAGGTTGCGTGTTCAAATCACGTCAGGGTCAAAGGTTTTGAAGAGGTTCATTGCTAATGAAAATAAGTAATACTTGACACTTGACACTGATCTATCCATGGGATCCAGTGGCTGAAAACGACTTTTGATATGGGGCTCTGTGGCGCAACGGTAGCGCGTCTGACTCCAGATCAGAAGGTTGCGTGTTCAAATCACGTCAGGGTCAAGTGTTTTGAAGAGGTTCATTGCTACTGAAAATAAGTAATACTTGACATTTGACACTGATCTATCCATGGGATCCCGTGGCTGAAAATGCTTTGGATTGGGGCTCTGTGGCGCAACGGTAGCGCGTCTGACTCCAGATCAGAAGGTTGCGTGTTTAAATCACGTCAGGGTCAATGTTTTTGAAGAGGTTCATTGCTAATGAAAATAAGTAATACTTGACATTTGACACTGATCTATCCATGGGATCCAGTGGCTGAAAATGACTTTCCATATGGGGCTCTGTGGCACAAAGGTAGCGCGTCTGACTCCAGATCAGAATGTTGCGTGTTCAAATCATGTCAGGGTCAAGTGTTTTGAAGAGGTTCATTGCTAATGAAAATAAATAATACTTGACATTTGACACTGATCAATCCATGTGATCCAGTGGCTGAACTTGACTTTCTATATTGGGCTCTGTGGCGCAAAGGTAGCGTGTCTCACTCCAGATCAGAAGGTTGCGTGTTCAAATCACATCAGGCTCAAAGGTTTTGAAGAGGTTCATTGCTAATGAAAATAACTAATACTTGACATTTGACACTGATCTATCCATGGGATCCAGTGGCTGAAAAATACTTTTGATATGGCGCTCTGTGGCGCAACGGTAGCGTGTCTGACTCCAGATCAGAAGGTTGCGTGTTCAAATCACGTCAGGGTCAAGTGTTTTGAAGAGGTTCATTGCTAATGAAAATAATTAATACTTGACATTTGACACTGATCAATCCATGTGATCCAGTGGCTGAACTTGACTTTCCATATTGGGCTCTGTGGCGCAACGGTAGCGCGTCTGACTCCAGATCAGAAGGTTGCGTGTTCAAATCACGTCAGGGTCAAAGGTTTTGAAGAGGTTCATTGCTAATGAAAATAAGTAATACTTGACATTTGACACTGATCTATCCATGGGATCCCGTGGCTGAAAATGCTTTGGATTGGGGCTCTGTGGCGCAACGGTAGCGCGTCTGACTCCAGATCAGAAGGTTGCGTGTTTAAATCACGTCAGGGTCAATGTTTTTGAAGAGGTTCATTGCTAATGAAAAGAAATAATACTTGACATTTGACACTGATCTCTCCATGGGATCCAGTGGCTCAAAAATACTTTCCATATGGGGCTCTGTGGCGCAACGGTAGCCCGTCTGACTCCAGATCAGAAGGTTGCGTGTTCAAATCACGTCAGGGTCAAGGGTTTTGAAGAGGTTCATTGCTAATGAAAATAAGTAATACTTGACATTTGACACTGATCAATCCATGTGATCCAGTGGCTAAACTTCACTTTCCATATTGGGCTCTGTGGCGCAACAGTAGCGCGTCTGACTACAGATCAGAAGGTTGCGTGTTCAAATCACGTCAGGGTCAAGTGTTTTGAAGAGGTTCATTGCTACTGAAAATAAGTGATACTTGACATTTGACACTGATCTATCCATGGGATCCCGTGGCTGAAAATGCTTTGGATTGGGGCTCTGTGGCGCAACGGTAGCGCGTCTGACTCCAGATCAGAAGGTTGCGTGTTCAAATCATGTCAGGGTCAATGTTTTTGAAGTGGTTCATTGCTAATGAAAAGAAATAATACTTGACATTTGACACTGATCTCTCCATGGGATCCAGTGGCTGAAAAATACCTTCCATATGGGGCTCTGTGGTGCAACGGTAGCGCGTCTGACTCCAGATCAGAAGGTTGCGTGTTCAAATCACGTCAGGGTCATCATTTTTGAAGAGGTTCATTGCTAATGAAAAGAAATAATACTTGACATTTGACACTGATCTATCCATGCTATCCAGTGGCTGAAAAATTCTTTCCATATGGGGCTCTGTGGTGCAACGGTAGCTCGTCTGACTCCAGATCAGAAGGTTGCGTGTTCAAATCACATCAGGGTCAACTTTTATTTTTTTTATCCACTATTTCTCCCCATTTTTCTATTTTTCTCCCATCCCAATTTCGTATGATCCAATTCTTCCCTCCCCTGTCTTGAACGTTGCTAGATTATGCCTCCCACTGGTCAGTTGTAGTGAGGACAGAAGCCTTGCATCACGTGTCCTCTCCGGTACACGAGGAGGCAGCCTGTCGCATCTTTTCCCTGCAGCAGCTCGAACTCTCAGTGGCGAGGAGTAACGCGTGGGAGGCTCATGCTGCCCCCGCTACTTCCTGCTTCCGCCACACCAGCGTCACCAAACCGACCAGTGGCTGAAAAAGGCTTTTGATATGGGGCTCTGTGGCGCAACGGTAGCGTGTCTGACTCCAGATCAGAAGGTTGCGTGTTCAAATCACGTCAGGGTCAAAGGTTCTGAAGAGGTTCATTGCTAATGAAAATAAATAATACTTGACATTTGACACTGATCTATACATGGGATCCAGTGGCTGAACTAGACTTTTGATATGGGGCTCTGTGCACAACGGTAGCGCGTCTGACTCCAGATCAGAAGGTTGCGTGTTCAAATCACGTCAGGGTCAAGGGTTTTGAAGAGGTTCATTGCTAATGAAAATAATTAATACTTGACATTTGACACTGATCTATCCATGGGATCCAGTGGCTGAAAAATACTTTCCATATGGGGCTCTGTGGCGCAACGGTAGCGCGTCTGACTCAAGATCAGAAGGTTGCGTGTTCAAATCACGTCAGGGTCAAGTGTTTTGAAGAGGTTCATTGCTAATGAAAATAAATAATTCTTGACATTTGACACTGATCAATTCATGTGATCCAGTGGCTGAACTTCACTTTCCATATTGGGCTCTGTGGCGCAACGGTAGCGCATCTGACTCCAGATCAGAAGGTTGCGTGTTCAGATCACGTCAGGGTCAACGGTTTTGAAGAGGTTCATTGCTAATGAAAATAAGTAATACTTGACATTTGACACTGATCTATCCATGGGATCCAGTGGCTGAAAAAGTCTTTTGATATGGGGCTCTGTGGCGCAACGGTAGCACGTCTGACTCAAGATCAGAAGGTTGCGTGTTCAAATCACGTCAAGGTCAAGTGTTTTGAAGAGGTTCATTGCTAATGAAAATAAATAATACTTGACATTTGACACTGATCTATCCATGGGATCCAGTGGCTGAAAAAGCCTTTCCATATGGGGCTCTGTGGCGCAACAGTAGCGCGTCTGACTCCAGATCAGAAGGTTGCGTGTTCAAATCACGTCAGGGTCAAGGGTTTTGAAGAGGTTCATTGCTAATGAAAATAATTAATACTTGACATTTGACACTGATCTATCCATGGGATCCAGTGGCTGAAAAAGTCTTTCCATATGGGGCTCTGTGGCGCAACGGTAGCGCGTCTGACTCCAGATCAGAATGTTGCGTGTTCAAATCACCTCAGGGTCAAAGGTTTTGAAGAGGTTCATTGCTAATGAAAATAAATAATACTTGACATTTGACACTGATCAATCCATGTGATCCAGTGGCTGAACTTGACTTTCCATATTGGGCTCTGTGGCGCAAAGGTAGCGCATCTCACTCCAGATCAGAAGGTTGCGTGTTCAAATCACGTCAGGCTCAAAGGTTTTGAAGAAGTTCATTGCTAATGAAAATAACTAATACTTGACATTTGACACTGATCTATCCATGGGATCCAGTGGCTGAAAAAGACTTTCGATATGGGGCTCTGTGGCACAACGGTAGCGCGTCTGACTCCAGATCAGAAGGTTGCGTGTTCAAATCACGTCAGGGTCAAGTGTTTTGAAGAGGTTCATTGCTAATGAAAATAATTAATACTTGACATTTGACACTGATCAATCCATGTGATCCAGTGGCTGAACTTGACTTTCCATATTGGGCTCTGTGGTGCAACGGTAGCGCGTCTGACTCCAGATCAGAAGGTTGCGTGTTCAAATCACGTCAGGGTCAAAGGTTTTGAAGAGGTTCATTGCTAATGAAAATAAGTAATACTTGACACTTGACACTGATCTATCCATGGGATCCAGTGGCTGAAAAAGACTTTTGATATGGGTCTCTGTGGCGCAACGGTAGCGCGTCTGACTCCAGATCAGAAGGTTGCCTGTTCAAATCACGTCAGGGTCAAGTGTTTTGAAGAGGTTCATTGCTACTGAAAATAAGTAATACTTTACATTTGACACTGATCTATCCATGGGATCCCGTGGCTGAAAATGCTTTGGATTGGGGCTCTGTGGCGCAACGGTAGCGCGTCTGACTCCAGATCAGAAGGTTGCGTGTTCAAATCACGTCAGGGTCAATGTTTTTGAAGAGGTTCATTGCTAATGAAAAGAAATAATGCTTGACATTTGACACTGATCTCTCCATGGGATCCAGTGGCTGAAAAATACTTTCCATATGGAGCTCTGTGGCGCAACTGTAGCGCGTGTGACTCCAGATCAGAAGGTTGTGTGTTCAAATCACGTCAGGGTCAAGGGTTTTGAAGAGGTTCATTGCTAATGAAAATTAGTAATACTTGACATTTGACACTGATCTATCCATGGGATCCAGTGGCTGAAAAAGACTTTCGATATGGGGCTCTGTGGCGCAATGGTAGCGCGTCTGACTGCAGATCAGAAGGTTGCATGTTCAAATCACGTCAGGGTCAATGGTTTTGAAGAGGTTCATTGCTAATGAAAATAATTAATACTTGACATTTGACACTGATCTATCCATGGGATCCAGTGGCTGAAAAAGACTTTCCATATGGGGCTCTGTGGCGCAACGGTAGCGCGTCTGACTCCAGATCAGAATGTTGCGTGTTCAAATCATGTCAGGGTCAAGTGTTTTGAAGAGGTTCATTGCTAATGAAAATAAATAATACTTGACATTTGACACTGATCAATCCATGTGATCCAGTGGCTGAACTTGACTTTCCATATTGGGCTCTGTGGCGCAACGGTAGCGCGTCTGACTCCAGATCAGAAGGTTGCGTGTTCAAATCACGTCAGGGTCAAGTGTTTTGAAGAGGTTCATTGCTACTGAAAATAAGTAATGCTTTACATTTGACACTGATCTATCCATGGGATCCCGTGGCTGAAAATGCTTTGGATTGGGGCTCTGTGGCGCAACGGTAGCGCGTCTGACTCCAGATCAGAAGGTTGCTTGTTCAAATCACGTCAGGGTCAAAGGTTTTGAAGAGGTTCATTGCTAATGAAAATAAGTAATACTTGACATTTGACACTGATCAATCCATGTGATCCAGTGGCTGAACTTGACTTTCCATATGGGGCTCTGTGGCGCAACAGTAGCGCGTCTGACTCCAGATCAGAAGGTTGCGTGTTCAAATCACGTCAGGGTCAAGGGTTTTGAAGAGGTTCATTGCTAATGAAAATAATTAATACTTGACATTTGACACTGATCTATCCATGGGATCCAGTGGCTGAAAAAGTCTTTCCATATGGGGCTCTGTGGCGCAACGGTAGCGAGTCTGACTCCAGATCAGAATGTTGCGTGTTCAAATCACCTCAGGGTCAAAGGTTTTGAAGAGGTTCATTGCTAATGAAAATAAATAATACTTGACATTTGACACTGATCAATCCATGTGATCCAGTGGCTGAACTTGACTTTCCATATTGGGCTCTGTGGCGCAAAGGTAGCGCATCTCACTCCAGATCAGAAGGTTGCGTGTTCAAATCACGTCAGGCTCAAAGGTTTTGAAGAGGTTCATTGCTAATGAAAATAACTAATACTTGACATTTGACACTGATCTATCCATGGGATCCAGTGGCTGAAAAAGACTTTCGATATGGGGCTCTGTGGCGCAATGGTAGCGCGTCTGACTCCAGATCAGAAGGTTGCGTGTTCAAATCACGTCAGGGTCAATGGTTTTGAAGAGGTTCATTGCTAATGAAAATAATTAATACTTGACATTTGACACTGATCTATCCATGGGATCCAGTGGCTGAACTTGACTTTCCATATTGGGCTCTGTGGTGCAACGGTAGCGCGTCTGACTCCAGATCAGAAGGTTGCGTGTTCAAATCACGTCAGGGTCAAAGGTTTTGAAGAGGTTCATTGCTAATGAAAATAAGTAATACTTGACACTTGACACTGATCTATCCATGGGATCCAGTGGCTGAAAACGACTTTTGATATGGGTCTCTGTGGCGCAACGGTAGCGCGTCTGACTCCAGATCAGAAGGTTGCCTGTTCAAATCACGTCAGGGTCAAGTGTTTTGAAGAGGTTCATTGCTACTGAAAATAAGTAATACTTTACATTTGACACTGATCTATCCATGGGATCCCGTGGCTGAAAATGCTTTGGATTGGGGCTCTGTGGCGCAACGGTAGCGCGTCTGACTCCAGATCAGAAGGTTGCGTGTTCAAATCACGTCAGGGTCAATGTTTTTGAAGAGGTTCATTGCTAATGAAAAGAAATAATGCTTGACATTTGACACTGATCTCTCCATGGGATCCAGTGGCTGAAAAATACTTTCCATATGGGGCTCTGTGGCGCAACGGTAGCGCGTCTGACTCCAGATCAGAAGGTTGTGTGTTCAAATCATGTCAGGGTCAAAGATTTTGAAGAGGTTCATTGCTAATGAAAATAAGTAATACTTGACACTTGACACTGATCTATCCATGGGATCCAGTGGCTGAAAAATACTTTAGATATGGGGCTCTGTGGCGCAACGGTAGCGCGTCTGACTCCAGATCAGAAGGTTGCGTGTTCAAATCACGTCAGGGTCAAGTGTTTTGAAGAGGTTCATTGCTACTGAAAATAAGTAATACTTTACATTTGACACTGATCTATCCATGGGATCCCGTGGCTGAAAATGCTTTGGATTGGGGCTCTGTGGCGCAACGGTAGCGCGTCTGACTCCAGATCAGAAGGTTGCTTGTTCAAATCACGTCAGGGTCAAAGGTTTTGAAGAGGTTCATTGCTAATGAAAATAAGTAATACTTGACATTTGACACTGATCAATCCATGTGATCCAGTGGCTGAACTTGACTTTCCATATTGGGCTCTGTGGCGCAACGGTAGCTCGTCTGACTCCAGATCAGAAGGTTGCGTGTTCAAGTCACGTCAGGGTCAAAGGTTTTGAAGAGGTTCATTGCTAATGAAAATAAGTAATACTTGACATTTGACACTGATCTATCCATGGGATCCAGTGGCTGAAAACGACTTTCCATATGGGGCTCTGTGGCGCAACGGTAGCCCGTCTGACTCCAGATCAGAATGTTGTGTGTTCAAATCATGTCAGGGTCAAGTGTTTTGAAGAGGTTCATTGCTAATGAAAATAAATAATACTTGACATTTGACACTGATCAATCCATGTGATCCAGTGGCTGAACTTGACTTTCCATATTGGGCTCTGTGGCGCAAAGGTAGCGCGTCTCACTCCAGTTCAGAAGGTTGCGTGTTCAAATCACATCAGGCTCAAAGGTTTTGAAGAGGTTCATTGCTAATGAAAATAACTAATACTTGACATTTGACACTGATCTATCCATGGGATCCAGTGGCTGAAAAAGACTTTTGATATGGGGCTCTGTGGCGCAACGGTAGCGCGTCTCACTCCAGATCAGAAGGTTGCGTGTTCAAATCACGTCAGGGTCAAGTGTTTTGAAGAGGTTCATTGCTAATGAAAATAATTAATACTTGACATTTGACACTGATCAATCCATGTGATCCAGTGGCTGAACTTGACTTTCCATATTGGGCTCTGTGGCGCAAAGGTAGCGTGTCTCACTCCAGATCAGAAGGTTGCATGTTCAAATCACATCAGGGTCAAAGTTTTTGAAGAGGTTCATTGCTAATGAAAATAACTAATACTTGACATTTGACACTGATCTATCCATGGGATCCAGTGGCTGAAAAAAACTTTCGATATGGGGCTCTGTGGCGCAACGGTAGCGCGTCTGACTCCAGATCAGAAGGTTGCGTGTTCAAATCACGTCAGGGTCAAGGGTTTTGAAGAGGTTCATTGCTAATGAAAATAATTTATACTTGACATTTGACACTGATCTATCCATGGGATCCAGTGGCTGAAAAAGTCTTTCCATATGGGGCTCTGTGGCGCAACGGTAGCACGTCTGACTCCAGCTCAGAATGTTGCGTGTTCAAATCACGTCAGGGTCAAGTGTTTTGAAGAGGTTCATTGTTAATGAAAATAAATAATACTTGACATTTGACACTGATCAATCCATGTGATCCAGTGGCTGAACTTGACTTTCCATATTGGGCTCTGTGGCACAACGGTAGCGCGTCTGACTCCAGATCAGAAGGTTGCGTGTTCAAATCACGTCAGGGTCAATGTTTTTGAAGAGGTTCATTGCTAATGAAAAGAAATAATGCTTGACATTTGACACTGATCTCTCCATGGGATCCAGTGGCTGAAAAATACTTTCCATATGGAGCTCTGTGGCGCAACTGTAGCGCGTGTGACTCCAGATCAGAAGGTTGTGTGTTCAAATCACGTCAGGGTCAAGGGTTTTGAAGAGGTTCATTGCTAATGAAAATTAGTAATACTTGACATTTGACACTGATCTATCCATGGGATCCAGTGGCTGAAAAAGACTTTCGATATGGGGCTCTGTGGCGCAATGGTAGCGCGTCTGACTGCAGATCAGAAGGTTGCGTGTTCAAATCACGTCAGGGTCAATGGTCTTGAAGAGGTTCATTGCTAATGAAAATAATTAATACTTGACATTTGACACTGATCTATCCATGGGATCCAGTGGCTGAAAAAGACTTTCCATATGGGGCTCTGTGGCGCAACGGTAGCGCGTCTGACTCCAGATCAGAATGTTGCGTGTTCAAATCATGTCAGGGTCAAGTGTTTTGAAGAGGTTCATTGCTAATGAAAATAAATAATACTTGACATTTGACACTGATCAATCCATGTGATCCAGTGGCTGAACTTGACTTTCCATATTGGGCTCTGTGGCGCAACGGTAGCGCGTCTGACTCCAGATCAGAAGGTTGCGTGTTCAAATCACGTCAGGGTCAAGTGTTTTGAAGAGGTTCATTGCTACTGAAAATAAGTAATACTTTACATTTGACACTGATCTATCCATGGGATCCCGTGGCTGAAAATGCTTTGGATTGGGGCTCTGTGGCGCAACGGTAGCGCGTCTGACTCCAGATCAGAAGGTTGCTTGTTCAAATCACATCAGGGTCAAAGGTTTTGAAGAGGTTCATTGCTAATGAAAATAAGTAATACTTGACATTTGACACTGATCAATCCATGTGATCCAGTGGCTGAACTTGACTTTCCATATGGGGCTCTGTGGCGCAACAGTAGCGCGTCTGACTCCAGATCAGAAGGTTGCGTGTTCAAATCACGTCAGGGTCAAGGGTTTTGAAGAGGTTCATTGCTAATGAAAATAATTAATACTTGACATTTGACACTGATCTATCCATGGGATCCAGTGGCTGAAAAAGTCTTTCCATATGTGGCTCTGTGGCGCAACGGTAGCGCGTCTGACTCCAGATCAGAATGTTGAGTGTTCAAATCACCTCAGGGTCAAAGGTTTTGAAGAGGTTCATTGCTAATGAAAATAAATAATACTTGACATTTGACACTGATCAATCCATGTGATCCAGTGGCTGAACTTGACTTTCCATATTGGGCTCTGTGGCGCAAAGGTAGCGCATCTCACTCCAGATCAGAAGGTTGCGTGTTCAAATCACGTCAGGCTCAAAGGTTTTGAAGAGGTTCATTGCTAATGAAAATAACTAATACTTGACATTTGACACTGATCTATCCATGGGATCCAGTGGCTGAAAAAGACTTTCGATATGGGGCTCTGTGGCGCAATGGTAGCGCGTCTGACTCCAGATCAGAAGGTTGCGTGTTCAAATCACGTCAGGGTCAATGGTTTTGAAGAGGTTCATTGCTAATGAAAATAATTAATACTTGACATTTGACACTGATCTATCCATGGGATCCAGTGGCTGAACTTGACTTTCCATATTGGGCTCTGTGGTGCAACGGTAGCGCGTCTGACTCCAGATCAGAAGGTTGCGTGTTCAAATCACGTCAGGGTCAAAGGTTTTGAAGAGGTTCATTGCTAATGAAAATAAGTAATACTTGACACTTGACACTGATCTATCCATGGGATCCAGTGGCTGAAACAGACTTTTGATATGGGTCTCTGTGGCGCAACGGTAGCGCGTCTGACTCCAGATCAGAAGGTTGCCTGTTCAAATCACGTCAGGGTCAAGTGTTTTGAAGAGGTTCATTGCTACTGAAAATAAGTAATACTTTACATTTGACACTGATCTATCCATGGGATCCCGTGGCTGAAAATGCTTTGGATTGGGGCTCTGTGGCGCAACGTAGCGCGTCTGACTCCAGATCAGAAGGTTGCGTGTTCAAATCACGTCAGGGTCAATGTTTTTGAAGAGGTTCATTGCTAATGAAAAGAAATAATGCTTGACATTTGACACTGATCTCTCCATGGGATCCAGTGGCTGAAAAATACTTTCCATATGGGGCTCTGTGGCGCAACGGTAGCGCGTCTGACTCCAGATCAGAAGGTTGCGTGTTCAAATCACGTCAGGGTCAATGGTCTTGAAGAGGTTCATTGCTAATGAAAATAATTAATACTTGACATTTGACACTGATCTATCCATGGGATCCAGTGGCTGAAAAAGACTTTCCATATGGGGCTCTGTGGCGCAACGGTAGCGCGTCTGACTCCAGATCAGAATGTTGCGTGTTCAAATCATGTCAGGGTCAAGTGTTTTGAAGAGGTTCATTGCTAATGAAAATAAATAATACTTGACATTTGACACTGATCAATCCATGTGATCCAGTGGCTGAACTTGACTTTCCATATTGGGCTCTGTGGCGCAACGGTAGCGCGTCTGACTCCAGATCAGAAGGTTGCGTGTTCAAATCACGTCAGGGTCAAGTGTTTTGAAGAGGTTCATTGCTACTGAAAATAAGTAATACTTTACATTTGACACTGATCTATCCATGGGATCCCGTGGCTGAAAATGCTTTGGATTGGGGCTCTGTGGCGCAACGGTAGCGCGTCTGACTCCAGATCAGAAGGTTGCTTGTTCAAATCACG
>NC_140170.1:62687934-62692934 GCF_963971535.1 Notolepis coatsorum
TGTGGCGCAACGGTAGCGTGTCTGACTCCAGATCAGAAGGTTGTGTGTTCAAATCATGTCAGGGTCAAAGGTTTTGAAGAGGTTCATTGCTAATGAAAATAAGTAATACTTGACACTTGACACTGATCTATCCATGGGATCCAGTGGCTGAAAAATACTTTAGATATGGGGCTCTGTGGCGCAACGGTAGCGCGTCTGACTCCAGATCAGAAGGTTGCGTGTTCAAATCACGTCAGGGTCAAGTGTTTTGAAGAGGTTCATTGCTACTGAAAATAAGTAATACTTTACATTTGACACTGATCTATCCATGGGATCCCGTGGCTGAAAATGCTTTGGATTGGGGCTCTGTGGCGCAACGGTAGCGCGTCTGACTCCAGATCAGAAGGTTGCTTGTTCAAATCACGTCAGGGTCAAAGGTTTTGAAGAGGTTCATTGCTAATGAAAATAAGTAATACTTGACATTTGACACTGATCAATCCATGTGATCCAGTGGCTGAACTTGACTTTCCATATTGGGCTCTGTGGCGCAACGGTAGCTCGTCTGACTCCAGATCAGAAGGTTGCGTGTTCAAGTCACGTCAGGGTCAAAGGTTTTGAAGAGGTTCATTGCTAATGAAAATAAGTAATACTTGACATTTGACACTGATCTATCCATGGGATCCAGTGGCTGAAAACGACTTTCCATATGGGGCTCTGTGGCGCAACGGTAGCCCGTCTGACTCCAGATCAGAATGTTGTGTGTTCAAATCATGTCAGGGTCAAGTGTTTTGAAGAGGTTCATTGCTAATGAAAATAAATAATACTTGACATTTGACACTGATCAATCCATGTGATCCAGTGGCTGAACTTGACTTTCCATATTGGGCTCTGTGGCGCAAAGGTAGCGCGTCTCACTCCAGTTCAGAAGGTTGCGTGTTCAAATCACATCAGGCTCAAAGGTTTTGAAGAGGTTCATTGCTAATGAAAATAACTAATACTTGACATTTGACACTGATCTATCCATGGGATCCAGTGGCTGAAAAATACTTTTGATATGGGGCTCTGTGGCGCAACGGTAGCGCGTCTGACTCCAGATCAGAAGGTTGCGTGTTCAAATCACGTCAGGGTCAAGTGTTTTGAAGAGGTTCATTGCTAATGAAAATAATTAATACTTGACATTTGACACTGATCAATCCATGTGATCCAGTGGCTGAACTTGACTTTCCATATTGGGCTCTGTGGCGCAAAGGTAGCGTGTCTCACTCCAGATCAGAAGGTTGCATGTTCAAATCACATCAGGGTCAAAGTTTTTGAAGAGGTTCATTGCTAATGAAAATAACTAATACTTGACATTTGACACTGATCTATCCATGGGATCCAGTGGCTGAAAAAAACTTTCGATATGGGGCTCTGTGGCGCAACGGTAGCGCGTCTGACTCCAGATCAGAAGGTTGCGTGTTCAAATCACGTCAGGGTCAAGGGTTTTGAAGAGCTTCATTGCTAATGAAAATAATTTATACTTGACATTTGACACTGATCTATCCATGGGATCCAGTGGCTGAAAAAGTCTTTCCATATGGGGCTCTGTGGCGCAAAGGTAGCACGTCTGACTCCAGCTCAGAATGTTGCGTGTTCAAATCACGTCAGGGTCAAGTGTTTTGAAGAGGTTCATTGTTAATGAAAATAAATAATACTTGACATTTGACACTGATCAATCCATGTGATCCAGTGGCTGAACTTGACTTTCCATATTGGGCTCTGTGGCACAACGGTAGCGCGTCTGACTCCAGATCAGAAGGTTGCGTGTTCAAATCACGTCAGGGTCAAGGGTTTTGAAGAGGTTCATTGCTAATGAAAATAATTAATACTTGACATTTGACACTGATCTATCCATGGGATCCAGTGGCTGAAAAATACTTTCCATATGGGGCTCTGTGGTGCAACGGTAGCGCGTCTGACTCAAGATCAGAAGGTTGTGTGTTCAAATCACGTCAGGGTCAAGTGTTTTGAAGAGGTTCATTGCTAATGAAAATAAATAATACTTGACATTTGACACTGATCAATCCATGTGATCTAGTGGCTGAACTTCACTTTCCATATTGGGCTCTGTGGCGCAACGGTAGCGCGTCTGACTCCAGATCAGAAGGTTGCGTGTTCAAATCACGTCAGGGTCAATGGTTTTGAAGAGGTTCATTGCTAATGAAAATAATTAATACTTGACATTTGACACTGATCTATCCATGGGATCCAGTGGCTGAACTTGACTTTCCATATTGGGCTCTGTGGTGCAACGGTAGCGCGTCTGACTCCAGGTCAGAAGGTTGCGTGTTCAAATCACGTCAGGGTCAAAGGTTTTGAAGAGGTTCATTGCTAATGAAAATAAGTAATACTTGACACTTGACACTGATCTATCCATGGGATCCAGTGGCTGAAAAAGACTTTTGATATGGGTCTCTGTGGCGCAACGGTAGCGCGTCTGACTCCAGATCAGAAGGTTGCCTGTTCAAATCACGTCAGGGTCAAGTGTTTTGAAGAGGTTCATTGCTACTGAAAATAAGTAATACTTTACATTTGACACTGATCTATCCATGGGATCCCGTGGCTGAAAATGCTTTGGATTGGGGCTCTGTGGCGCAACGGTAGCGCGTCTGACTCCAGATCAGAAGGTTGCGTGTTCAAATCACGTCAGGGTCAATGTTTTTGAAGAGGTTCATTGCTAATGAAAAGAAATAATGCTTGACATTTGACACTGATCTCTCCATGGGATCCAGTGGCTGAAAAATACTTTCCATATGGGGCTCTGTGGCGCAATGGTAGCGCGTCTGACTCCAGATCAGAAGGTTGCGTGTTCAAATCACGTCAGGGTCAATGGTTTTGAAGAGGTTCATTGCTAATGAAAATAATTAATACTTGACATTTGACACTGATCTATCCATGGGATCCAGCGGCTGAAAAAGTCTTTCCATATGGGGCTCTGTGGCGCAACGGTAGCGCGTCTGACTCCAGATCAGAATGTTGCGTGTTCAAATCATGTCAGGGTCAAGTGTTTTGAAGAGGTTCATTGCTAATGAAAATAAATAATACTTGACATTTGACACTGATCAATCCATGTGATCCAGTGGCTGAACTTGACTTTCCATATTGGGCTCTGTGGCGCAACGGTAGCGTGTCTGACTCCAGATCAGAAGGTTGTGTGTTCAAATCATGTCAGGGTCAAAGGTTTTGAAGAGGTTCATTGCTAATGAAAATAAGTAATACTTGACACTTGACACTGATCTATCCATGGGATCCAGTGGCTGAAAAATACTTTAGATATGGGGCTCTGTGGCGCAACGGTAGCGCGTCTGACTCCAGATCAGAAGGTTGCGTGTTCAAATCACGTCAGGGTCAAGTGTTTTGAAGAGGTTCATTGCTACTGAAAATAAGTAATACTTTACATTTGACACTGATCTATCCATGGGATCCCGTGGCTGAAAATGCTTTGGATTGGGGCTCTGTGGCGCAACGGTAGCGCGTCTGACTCCAGATCAGAAGGTTGCTTGTTCAAATCACGTCAGGGTCAAAGGTTTTGAAGAGGTTCATTGCTAATGAAAATAAGTAATACTTGACATTTGACACTGATCAATCCATGTGATCCAGTGGCTGAACTTGACTTTTCATATTGGGCTCTGTGGCGCAACGGTAGCTCGTCTGACTCCAGATCAGAAGGTTGCGTGTTCAAGTCACGTCAGGGTCAAAGGTTTTGAAGAGGTTCATTGCTAATGAAAATAAGTAATACTTGACATTTGACACTGATCTATCCATGGGATCCAGTGGCTGAAAACGACTTTCCATATGGGGCTCTGTGGCGCAACGGTAGCCCGTCTGACTCCAGATCAGAATGTTGTGTGTTCAAATCATGTCAGGGTCAAGTGTTTTGAAGAGGTTCATTGCTAATGAAAATAAATAATACTTGACATTTGACACTGATCAATCCATGTGATCCAGTGGCTGAACTTGACTTTCCATATTGGGCTCTGTGGCGCAAAGGTAGCGCGTCTCACTCCAGTTCAGAAGGTTGCGTGTTCAAATCACATCAGGCTCAAAGGTTTTGAAGAGGTTCATTGCTAATGAAAATAACTAATACTTGACATTTGACACTGATCTATCCATGGGATCCAGTGGCTGAAAAATACTTTTGATATGGGGCTCTGTGGCGCAACGGTAGCGCGTCTGACTCCAGATCAGAAGGTTGCGTGTTCAAATCACGTCAGGGTCAAGTGTTTTGAAGAGGTTCATTGCTAATGAAAATAATTAATACTTGACATTTGACACTGATCAATCCATGTGATCCAGTGGCTGAACTTGACTTTCCATATTGGGCTCTGTGGCGCAAAGGTAGCGTGTCTCACTCCAGATCAGAAGGTTGCATGTTCAAATCACATCAGGGTCAAAGTTTTTGAAGAGGTTCATTGCTAATGAAAATAACTAATACTTGACATTTGACACTGATCTATCCATGGGATCCAGTGGCTGAAAAAAACTTTCGATATGGGGCTCTGTGGCGCAACGGTAGTGCGTCTGACTCCAGATCAGAAGGTTGCGTGTTCAAATCACGTCAGGGTCAAGGGTTTTGAAGAGCTTCATTGCTAATGAAAATAATTTATACTTGACATTTGACACTGATCTATCCATGGGATCCAGTGGCTGAAAAAGTCTTTCCATATGGGGCTCTGTGGCGCAACGGTAGCACGTCTGACTCCAGCTCAGAATGTTGCGTGTTCAAATCACGTCAGGGTCAAGTGTTTTGAAGAGGTTCATTGTTAATGAAAATAAATAATACTTGACATTTGACACTGATCAATCCATGTGATCCAGTGGCTGAACTTGACTTTCCATATTGGGCTCTGTGGCACAACGGTAGCGCGTCTGACTCCAGATCAGAAGGTTGCGTGTTCAAATCACGTCAGGGTCAAGGGTTTTGAAGAGGTTCATTGCTAATGAAAATAATTAATACTTGACATTTGACACTGATCTATCCA
>NC_140170.1:62710434-62712934 GCF_963971535.1 Notolepis coatsorum
AAGAGGTTCATTGCTAATGAAAATAAGTAATACTTGACATTTGACACTGATCAATCCATGTGATCCAGTGGCTGAACTTCACTTTCCATTTTGGGCTCTGTGGCGCAACGGTAGCGCGTCTGACTCCAGATCAGAAGGTTGCGTGTTCAAATCACGTCAGGGTCAAATGTTTTGAAGAGGTTCATTGCTAATGAAAATAAGTAATACTTGACATTTGACACTGATCTATCCATGGGATCCAGTGGCTGAAAAAGACTTTCAATATGGGGCTCTGTGGCGCAACGGTAGCGCGTCTGACTCCAGATCAGAAGGTTGCGTGTTCAAATCACGTCAGGGTCAAGGGTTTTGAAGAGGTTCATTGCTAATGAAAAAAATGTATACTTGACATTTGACACTGATCTATCCATGGGATCCAGTGGCTGAAAAAGACTTTCCATATGGGGCTCTGTGGCACAAAGGTAGCGCGTCTGACTCCAGATCAGAATGTTGCGTGTTCAAATCATGTCAGGGTCAAGTGTTTTGAAGAGGTTCATTGCTAATGAAAATAAATAATACTTGACATTTGACACTGATCAATCCATGTGATCCAGTGGCTGAACTTGACTTTCCATATTGGGCTCTGTGGCGCAAAGGTAGCGTGTCTCACTCCAGATCAGAAGGTTTCGTGTTCAAATCACGTCAGGCTCAAAGGTTTTGAAGAGGTTCATTGCTAATGAAAATAACTAATACTTGACATTTGACACTGATCTATCCATGGGATCCAGTGGCTGAAAAAAATTATCCATATGGGGCTCTGTGGCGCAACGGTAGCGCGTCTGACTCCAGATCAGAAGTTTGCGTGTTCAAATCACGTCAGGGTCAATGGTTTTGACGAGGTTCATTGCTAATGAAAATTAATAATACTTGACATTTGACACTGATCTATCCATGGGATCCAGTGGCTGAAAAAGTCTTTCCATATGGGGCTCTGTGGCGCAACGGTAGTGCGTCTGACTCCAGATCAGAAGGTTGCATGTTCAAATCACGTCAGGGTCAAGTGTTTTGAAGAGGTTCATTGCTAATGAAAATAATTAATACTTGACATTTGACACTGATCAATCCATGTGATCCAGTGGCTGAACTTGACTTTCCATATTGGGCTCTGTGGCGCAACGGTAGCGCGTCTGACTCCAGATCAGAAGGTTGCGTGTTCAAATCACGTCAGGTTTAGGTTTCAGGTTTTTATTTAGACTCCACAACATAAACAGATCATTAATCCAGCTTACATTGCTGTCAAGGATAGTAACGTAAAAGCCTCTTGACTTATTTCCATCGTTGTCCTTGGGTGTCAAGGATGCTAGAAACACACAACTCATTACAGAATTAATCACAATTATTATCTTTGCATAATAATAATGGCACAACCCTAAATTAATACAAAACAAAGCACATTTGTTGATACAATGTTCATTTATGTCGAAAGTCAGTGAGCTTCAGGAAGCACCCTCGGGGGAGGGAATTTGGGGGATGGGAGGGAGGGCGGAGAGTGGGGGGTGGGAGTTAAGGAGAGGGTAGTGGCTTAGGGTTTTGGGCGTGTGAGGCAGTCGAGGGATCCGCCCCTCCTTCCGTGCACGTCGCCAGTCGTGCTCGTGGGGGGGAGGTTTGCGTGAGGATGGGGAGGGGGGGGGGGGGGGGGGAGGCCATCCATCTTATCTTCAGACAGTCAGATACTGTCCCGTCCTTAGTTGCGATGGGTACGGACGTCATAAACCAGGTCTTATCTTGACTTCTTCTCCTCGGCCTCTTTCATTGACCTCGAAACATTCCTTCTTTTCTTCCACAGACTTGAGTTACGTGGCGGGGGGGGGGGGGGGGGGTGGGTTGCAACAGGTTACAATGATTCCTGTAATGCTTTAATTTAATTTAATCCAGATCTTTCATCTTCTTTGTCGCGGTCCTAATGTCCTGCGCGACCCCCAACATTACTTGACCCCTACATTGTTCATCGGCTGTATGTTGAGCGAGCCGCTTTGTCAATTCAATGTGGGCATTTTCCAATCTTGCTACTACTTGAAGGCAGCAAATCCAAATCCAAATTGCGATCGCTCCCCAACCGATCAGGAAGATGACGAGGAGATATAGATCCTCAACATCTTCAATCTCAATAGAATATAGGCATATTGATCGCCAATTATTCCAACTGTCAATTGCAAACCCGGCCTGGAATGTCCCTATCGGACACAATGGTTCGGTCGCACTTTGTTTTCTTGAAGAGAAGATTCGATCCACTGCTGCAAAACTCCAGCTTACTAGTTGATCCATTGATTGACTGAGTGGGAAGTCAGGAATATTGAAGAAAGGGTAGAATGTCCACACCGTCAAGGAGGCAGTTGTAATTAGGGATCCACACCGTTATTAATTGCAGCTTAGAGTCCACACCGTCGAGAGAAGCAGAAAGACAGCGCTGGTGTACGGAGATAAAGGCGGCTGCTGGGAGGAGGGTAGAGGAGGCCTTGGAGGG
>NC_140170.1:62717934-62720434 GCF_963971535.1 Notolepis coatsorum
GCTGAAAAAAATTATCCATATGGGGCTCTGTGGCGCAACGGTAGCGCGTCTGACTCCAGATCAGAAGTTTGCGTGTTCAAATCACGTCAGGGTCAATGGTTTTGACGAGGTTCATTGCTAATGAAAATTAATAATACTTGACATTTGACACTGATCTATCCATGGGATCCAGTGGCTGAAAAAGTCTTTCCATATGGGGCTCTGTGGCGCAACGGTAGTGCGTCTGACTCCAGATCAGAAGGTTGCATGTTCAAATCACGTCAGGGTCAAGTGTTTTGAAGAGGTTCATTGCTAATGAAAATAATTAATACTTGACATTTGACACTGATCAATCCATGTGATCCAGTGGCTGAACTTGACTTTCCATATTGGGCTCTGTGGCGCAACGGTAGCGCGTCTGACTCCAGATCAGAAGGTTGCGTGTTCAAATCACGTCAGGTTTAGGTTTCAGGTTTTTATTTAGACTCCACAACATAAACAGATCATTAATCCAGCTTACATTGCTGTCAAGGATAGTAACGTAAAAGCCTCTTGACTTATTTCCATCGTTGTCCTTGGGTGTCAAGGATGCTAGAAACACACAACTCATTACAGAATTAATCACAATTATTATCTTTGCATAATAATAATGGCACAACCCTAAATTAATACAAAACAAAGCACATTTGTTGATACAATGTTCATTTATGTCGAAAGTCAGTGAGCTTCAGGAAGCACCCTCGGGGGAGGGAATTTGGGGGATGGGAGGGAGGGCGGAGAGTGGGGGGTGGGAGTTAAGGAGAGGGTAGTGGCTTAGGGTTTTGGGCGTGTGAGGCAGTCGAGGGATCCGCCCCTCCTTCCGTGCACGTCGCCAGTCGTGCTCGTGGGGGGGAGGTTTGCGTGAGGATGGGGAGGGGGGGGGGGGGGGGGAGGCCATCCATCTTATCTTCAGACAGTCAGATACTGTCCCGTCCTTAGTTGCGATGGGTACGGACGTCATAAACCAGGTCTTATCTTGACTTCTTCTCCTCGGCCTCTTTCATTGACCTCGAAACATTCCTTCTTTTCTTCCACAGACTTGAGTTACGTGGCGGGGGGGGGGGGGGGGGGGTGGGTTGCAACAGGTTACAATGATTCCTGTAATGCTTTAATTTAATTTAATCCAGATCTTTCATCTTCTTTGTCGCGGTCCTAATGTCCTGCGCGACCCCCAACATTACTTGACCCCTACATTGTTCATCGGCTGTATGTTGAGCGAGCCGCTTTGTCAATTCAATGTGGGCATTTTCCAATCTTGCTACTACTTGAAGGCAGCAAATCCAAATCCAAATTGCGATCGCTCCCCAACCGATCAGGAAGATGACGAGGAGATATAGATCCTCAACATCTTCAATCTCAATAGAATATAGGCATATTGATCGCCAATTATTCCAACTGTCAATTGCAAACCCGGCCTGGAATGTCCCTATCGGACACAATGGTTCGGTCGCACTTTGTTTTCTTGAAGAGAAGATTCGATCCACTGCTGCAAAACTCCAGCTTACTAGTTGATCCATTGATTGACTGAGTGGGAAGTCAGGAATATTGAAGAAAGGGTAGAATGTCCACACCGTCAAGGAGGCAGTTGTAATTAGGGATCCACACCGTTATTAATTGCAGCTTAGAGTCCACACCGTCGAGAGAAGCAGAAAGACAGCGCTGGTGTACGGAGATAAAGGCGGCTGCTGGGAGGAGGGTAGAGGAGGCCTTGGAGGGCAGGGAGGAGAGATAAAAAATGCGACTGCTCTCTGGGGAGGTTAGAAGGGACAAAGGTTTTGAAGAGGTTCATTGCTAATGAAAATAAATAATACTTGACATTTGACACTGATCAATCCATGTGATCCAGTGGCTGAACTTGACTTTCCATATTGGGCTCTGTGGCGCAAAGGTAGCGCGTCTCACTCCAGTTCAGAAGGTTGCGTGTTCAAATCACGTCAGGGTCAAATGTTTTGAAGAGGTTCATTGCTAATGAAAATAAGTAATACTTGACATTTGACACTGATCTATCCATGGGATCCAGTGGCTGAAAAAGACTTTCAATATGGGGCTCTGTGGCGCAACGGTAGCGCGTCTGACTCCAGATCAGAAGGTTGCGTGTTCAAATCACGTCAGGGTCAAGGGTTTTGAAGAGGTTCATTGCTAATGAAAATAATTAATACTTGACATTTGACACTGATCTATCCATGGGATCCAGTGGCTGAAAAAGACTTTCCATATGGGGCTCTGTGGCACAAAGGTAGCGCGTCTGACTCCAGATCAGAATGTTGCGTGTTCAAATCATGTCCGGGTCAAGTGTTTTGAAGAGGTTCATTGCTAATGAAAATAAATAATACTTGACATTTGACACTGATCAATCCATGTGATCCAGTGGCTGAACTTGACTTTCCATATTGGGCTCTGTGGCGCAAAGGTAGCGTGTCTCACTCCAGATCAGAAGGTTTCGTGTTCAAATCACGTCAGGCTCAAAGGTTTTGAAGAGGTT
>NC_140170.1:62722934-62740434 GCF_963971535.1 Notolepis coatsorum
AAATGCTTTGGATTGGGGCTCTGTGGCGCAACGGTAGCGCGTCTGACTCCAGATCAGAAGGTTGCTTGTTCAAATCACGTCAGGGTCAAAGGTTTTGAAGAGGTTCATTGCTAATGAAAATAAGTAATACTTGACATTTGACACTGATCAATCCATGTGATCCAGTGGCTGAAAAAGTATTTCCATATTGGGCTCTGTGGCGCAACGGTAGCGCGTCTGACTCCAGATCAGAAGGTTGCGTGTTCAAGTCACGTCAGGGTCAAAGGTTTTGAACAGGTTCATTGCTAATGAAAATAAGTAATACTTGACATTTGACACTGATCTATCCATGGGATCCAGTGGCTGAAAAAGACTTTCCATATGGGGCTCTGTGGCGCAACGGTAGCGCGTCTGACTCCAGATCAGAATGTTGTGTGTTCAAATCATGTCAGGGTCAAGTGTTTTGAAGAGGTTCATTGCTAATGAAAATAAATAATACTTGACATTTGACACTGATCAATCCATGTGATCCAGTGGCTGAACTTGACTTTCCATATTGGGCTCTGTGGCGCAAAGGTAGCGCGTCTCACTCCAGTTCAGAAGGTTGCGTGTTCAAATCACGTCAGGCTCAAAGGTTTTGAAGAGGTTCATTGCTAATGAAAATAACTAATACTTGACATTTGACACTGATCTATCCATGGGATCCAGTGGCTGAAAAAGACTTTCGATATGGGGCTCTGTGGTGCAACGGTAGCGCGTCTGACTCCAGATCAGAAGGTTGCGTGTTCAAATCACGTCTGGGTCAAGTGTTTTGAAGAGGTTCATTGCTAATGAAAATAATTAATACTTGACATTTGACACTGATCAATCCATGTGATCCAGTGGCTGAACTTGACTTTCCATATTGGGCTCTGTGGCGCAAAGGTAGCGCGTCTCACTCCAGATCAGAAGGTTGCATGTTCAAATCACATCAGGGTCAAAGTTTTTGAAGAGGTTCATTGCTAATGAAAATAACTAATACTTGACATTTGACACTGATCTATCCATGGGATCCAGTGGCTGAAAAAGACTTTCGATATGGGGCTCTGTGGCGCAACGGTAGCGCATCTGACTCCAGATCAGAAGGTTGCGTGTTCAAATCACGTCAGGGTCAAGGGTTTTGAAGAGGTTAATTGCTAATGAAAATAATTAATACTTGACATTTGACACTGATCTATCCATGGGATCCAGTGGCTGAAAAAGTCTTTCGATATGGGGCTCTGTGGCGCAACGGTAGCGCGTCTGACTCCAGATCAGAAGGTTGCGTGTTCAAATCACGTCAGGGTCAAGTGTTTTGAAGAGGTTCATTGCTAATGAAAATAAATAATACTTGACATTTGACACTGATCAATCCATGTGATCCAGTGGCTGAACTTGACTTTCCATATTGGGCTCTGTGGCACAACGGTAGCGCGTCTGACTCCAGATCAGAAGGTTGCGTGTTCAAATCACGTCAGGGTCAAAGGTTTTGAAGCGGTTCATTGCTAATGAAAATAAATAATACTTGACATTTGACACTGATGTATCCATGGGATCCAGTGGCTGAAAAAGGCTTTCGATATGGGGCTCTGTGGCGCAACGGTAGCGCGTCTGACTCCAGATCAGAAGGTTGAGTGTTCAAATCACGTCAGGGTCAAGGGTTTTGAAGAGGTTCATTGCTAATGAAAATATTTAATACTTGACATTTGACACTGATCTATCCATGGGATCCAGTGGCTGAAAAATACTTTCCATATGGGGCTCTGTGGCGCAACGGTAGCGCGTCTGACTCAAGATCAGAAGGTTGCGTGTTCAAATCACGTCAGGGTCATGTGGGTTGAAGAGGTTCATTGCTAATGAAAATAAATAATACTTGACATTTGACACTGATCATTCCATGTGATCTAGTGGCTGAACTTCACTTTCCATATTGGGCTCTGTGGCGCAACGGTAGCGCGTCTGACTCCAGATCAGAAGGTTGCGTGTTCAGATCACGTCAGGGTCAAAGGTTTTGAAGAGGTTCATTGCTAATGAAAATAAGTAATACTTGACATTTGACACTGATCTATCCATGGGATCCAGTGGCTGAAAAAGTCTTTCGATATGGGGCTCTGTGGCGCAACGGTAGCGCGTCTGACTCCAGATCAGAAGGTTGCGTGTTCAAATCACGTCAGGGTCAAGTGTTTGGAAGAGGTTCATTGCTAATGAAAATAATTAATACTTGACATTTGACACTGATCAATCCATGTGATCCAGTGGCTGAACTTGACTTTCCATATTGGGCTCTGTGGCGCAACGGTAGCGCGTCTGACTCCAGATCAGAAGGTTGCGTGTTCAAATCACGTCAGGGTCAAAGGTTTTGAAGAGGTTCATTGCTAATGAAAATAAGTAATACTTGACACTTGACACTGATGTATCCATGGGATCCAGTGGCTGAAAAAGGCTTTCGATATGGGGCTCTGTGGCGCAACGGTAGCGCGTCTGACTCCAGATCAGAAGGTTGAGTGTTCAAATCACGTCAGGGTCAAGGGTTTTGAAGAGGTTCATTGCTAATGAAAATAATTAATACTTGACATTTGACACTGATCTATCCATGGGATCCAGTGGCTGAAAAATACTTTCCATATGGGGCTCTGTGGCGCAACGGTAGCGCGTCTGACTCAAGATCAGAAGGTTGCGTGTTCAACTCACATCAGGGTCAAGTGTGTTGAAGAGGTTCATTGCTAATGAAAATAAATAATACTTGACATTTGACACTGATCAATCCATGTGATCTAGTGGCTGAACTTCACTTTCCATATTGGGCTCTGTGGCGCAACGGTAGCGCGTCTGACTCCAGATCAGAAGGTTGCGTGTTCAGATCACGTCCGGGTCAAAGGTTTTGAAGAGGTTCATTGCTAATGAAAATAAGTAATACTTGACATTTGACACTGATCTATCCATGGGATCCAGTGGCTGAAAAAGTCTTTCGATATGGGGCTCTGTGGCGCAACGGTAGCGCGTCTGACTCCAGATCAGAAGGTTGCGTGTTCAAATCACGTCAGGGTCAAGTGTTTTGAAGAGGTTCATTGCTAATGAAAATAAATAATACTTGACATTTGACACTGATCAATCCATGTGATCCAGTGGCTGAACTTGACTTTCCATATTGGGCTCTGTGGCACAACGGTAGCGCGTCTGACTCCAGATCAGAAGGTTGCGTGTTCAAATCACGTCAGGGTCAAAGGTTTTGAAGCGGTTCATTGCTAATGAAAATAAATAATACTTGACATTTGACACTGATGTATCCATGGGATCCAGTGGCTGAAAAAGGCTTTCGATATGGGGCTCTGTGGCGCAACGGTAGCGCGTCTGACTCCAGATCAGAAGGTTGAGTGTTCAAATCACGTCAGGGTCAAGGGTTTTGAAGAGGTTCATTGCTAATGAAAATATTTAATACTTGACATTTGACACTGATCTATCCATGGGATCCAGTGGCTGAAAAATACTTTCCATATGGGGCTCTGTGGCGCAACGGTAGCGCGTCTGACTCAAGATCAGAAGGTTTCGTGTTCAAATCACGTCAGGGTCATGTGGGTTGAAGAGGTTCATTGCTAATGAAAATAAATAATACTTGACATTTGACACTGATCATTCCATGTGATCTAGTGGCTGAACTTCACTTTCCATATTGGGCTCTGTGGCGCAACGGTAGCGCGTCTGACTCCAGATCAGAAGGTTGCGTGTTCAGATCACGTCAGGGTCAAAGGTTTTGAAGAGGTTCATTGCTAATGAAAATAAGTAATACTTGACATTTGACACTGATCTATCCATGGGATCCAGTGGCTGAAAAAGTCTTTCGATATGGGGCTCTGTGGCGCAACGGTAGCGCGTCTGACTCCAGATCAGAAGGTTGCGTGTTCAAATCACGTCAGGGTCAAGTGTTTGGAAGAGGTTCATTGCTAATGAAAATAATTAATACTTGACATTTGACACTGATCAATCCATGTGATCCAGTGGCTGAACTTGACTTTCCATATTGGGCTCTGTGGCGCAACGGTAGCGCGTCTGACTCCAGATCAGAAGGTTGCGTGTTCAAATCACGTCAGGGTCAAAGGTTTTGAAGAGGTTCATTGCTAATGAAAATAAGTAATACTTGACACTTGACACTGATGTATCCATGGGATCCAGTGGCTGAAAAAGGCTTTCGATATGGGGCTCTGTGGCGCAACGGTAGCGCGTCTGACTCCAGATCAGAAGGTTGAGTGTTCAAATCACGTCAGGGTCAAGGGTTTTGAAGAGGTTCATTGCTAATGAAAATAATTAATACTTGACATTTGACACTGATCTATCCATGGGATCCAGTGGCTGAAAAATACTTTCCATATGGGGCTCTGTGGCGCAACGGTAGCGCGTCTGACTCAAGATCAGAAGGTTGCGTGTTCAACTCACATCAGGGTCAAGTGTGTTGAAGAGGTTCATTGCTAATGAAAATAAATAATACTTGACATTTGACACTGATCAATCCATGTGATCTAGTGGCTGAACTTCACTTTCCATATTGGGCTCTGTGGCGCAACGGTAGCGCGTCTGACTCCAGATCAGAAGGTTGCGTGTTCAGATCACGTCCGGGTCAAAGGTTTTGAAGAGGTTCATTGCTAATGAAAATAAGTAATACTTGACATTTGACACTGATCAATCCATGTGATCCAGTGGCTGAACTTGACTTTCCATATTGGGCTCTGTGGCGCAACGGTAGCGCGTCTGACTCCAGATCAGAAGGTTGCGTGTTCAAATCACGTCAGGGTCAAAGGTTTTGAAGAGGTTCATTGCTAATGAAAATAAGTAATACTTGACACTTGACACTGATCTATCCATGGGATCCAGTGGCTGAAAAAGACTTTTGATATGGGGCTCTGTGGCGCAACGGTAGCGCGTCTGACTCCAGATCAGAAGGTTGCGTGTTCAAATCACGTCAGGGTCAAGTGTTTTGAAGAGGTTCATTGCTACTGAAAATAAGTAATACTTGACATTTGACACTGATCTATCCATGGGATCCCGTGGCTGAAAATGCTTTGGATTGGGGCTCTGTGGCGCAACGGTAGCGCGTCTGACTCCAGATCAGAAGGTTGCGTGTTTAAATCACGTCAGGGTCAATGTTTTTGAAGAGGTTCATTGCTAATGAAAAGAAATAATACTTGACATTTGACACTGATCTCTCCATGGGATCCAGTGGCTGAAAAATACTTTCCATATGGGGCTCTGTGGCGCAACGGTAGCCCGTCTGACTCCAGATCAGAAGGTTGCGTCTTCAAATCACGTCAGGGTCAAGGGTTTTGAAGAGGTTCATTGCTAATGAAAATAAGTAATACTTGACATTTGACACTGATCAATCCATGTGATCCAGTGGCTGAACTTCACTTTCCATATTGGGCTCTGTGGCGCAACGGTAGCGCGTCTGACTACAGATCAGAAGGTTGCGTGTTCAAATCACGTCAGGGTCAAATGTTTTGAAGAGGTTCATTGCTAATGAAAATAAGTAATACTTGACATTTGACACTGATCTATCCATGGGATCCAGTGGCTGAAAAAGACTTTCAATATGGGGCTCTGTGGTGCAACGGTAGCGCGTCTGACTCCAGATCAGAAGGTTGCGTGTTCAAATCACGTCAGGGTCAAGTGTTTTGAAGAGGTTCATTGCTACTGAAAATAAGTAATACTTGACATTTGACACTGATCTATCCATGGGATCCCGTGGCTGAAAATGCTTTGGATTGGGGCTCTGTGGCGCAACGGTAGCGCGTCTGACTCCAGATCAGAAGGTTGCGTGTTTAAATCACGTCAGGGTCAATGTTTTTGAAGAGGTTCATTGCTAATGAAAAGAAATAATACTTGACATTTGACACTGATCTCTCCATGGGATCCAGTGGCTGAAAAATACTTTCCATATGGGGCTCTGTGGCGCAACGGTAGCCCGTCTGACTCCAGATCAGAAGGTTGCGTCTTCAAATCACGTCAGGGTCAAGGGTTTTGAAGAGGTTCATTGCTAATGAAAATAAGTAATACTTGACATTTGACACTGATCAATCCATGTGATCCAGTGGCTGAACTTAACTTTCCATATTGGGCTCTGTGGTGCAACGGTAGCGCGTCTGACTACAGATCAGAAGGTTGCGTGTTCAAATCACGTCAGGGTCAAATGTTTTGAAGAGGTTCATTGCTAATGAAAATAAGTAATACTTGACATTTGACACTGATCTATCCATGGGATCCAGTGGCTGAAAAAGACTTTCAATATGGGGCTCTGTGGTGCAACGGTAGCGCGTCTGACTCCAGATCAGAAGGTTGCGTGTTCAAATCACGTCAGGGTCAAGGGTTTTGAAGAGGTTCATTGCTAATGAAAATAATTAATACTTGACATTTGACACTGATCTATCCATGGGATCCAGTGGCTGAAAAAGACTTTCCATATGGGGCTCTGTGGCACAAAGGTAGCGCGTCTGACTCCAGATCAGAATGTTGCGTGTTCAAATCATGTCAGGGTCAAGTGTTTTGAAGAGGTTCATTGCTAATGAAAATAAATAATACTTGACATTTGACACTGATCAATCCATGTGATCCAGTGGCTGAACTTGACTTTCCATATTGGGCTCTGTGGCGCAAAGGTAGCGTGTCTCACTCCAGATCAGAAGGTTTCGTGTTCAAATCACGTCAGGCTCAAAGGTTTTGAAGAGGTTCATTGCTAATGAAAATAACTAATACTTGACATTTGACACTGATCTATCCATGGGATCCAGTGGCTGAAAAATACTTTTGATATGGGGCTCTGTGGCGCAAAGGTAGTGCGTCTGACTCCAGATCAGAAGGTTGCGTGTTCAAATCACGTCAGGGTCAAGTGTTTTGAAGAGGTTCATTGCTAATGAAAATAATTAATACTTGACATTTGACACTGATCAATCCATGTGATCCAGTGGCTGAACTTGACTTTGCATATTGGGCTCTGTGGCGCAACGGTAGCGCGTCTGACTCCAGATCAGAAGGTTGCGTGTTCAAATCACGTCAGGGTCAAAGGTTTTGAAGATGTTCATTGCTAATGAAAATAAGTAATACTTGACATTTGACACTGATCTATCCATGGGATCCAGTGGCTGAAAAATACTTTTGATATGGGGCTCTGTGGCGCAACGGTAGCGCGTCTGACTCCAGATCAGAAGGTTGCGTGTTCAAATCACGTCAGGGTCAAGTGTTTTGAACAGGTTCATTGCTACTGAAAATAAGTAATACTTGACATTTGACACTGATCTATCCATGGGATCCCGTGGCTGAAAATGCTTTGGATTGGGGCTCTGTGGCGCAACGGTAGCGCGTCTGACTCCAGATCAGAAGGTTGCGTGTTCAAATCACGTCAGGGTCAATGTTTTTGAAGTGGTTCATTGCTAATGAAAAGAAATAATACTTGACATTTGACACTGATCTCTCCATGGGATCCAGTGGCTGAAAAATACCTTCCATATGGGGCTCTGTGGCGCAACGGTAGCGCGTCTGACTCCAGATCAGAAGGTTGCGTGTTCAAATCACGTCAGGGTCAAGGGTTTTGAAGAGGTTCATTGCTAATGAAAATAAGTAATACTTGACATTTGACACTGATCAATCCATGTGATCCAGTGGCTGAACTTCACTTTCCATATTGGGCTCTGTGGCGCAATGGTAGCGCGTCTGACTCCAGATCAGAAGGTTGCGTGTTCAAATCAAGTCAGGGTCAAAGGTTTTGAAGAGGTTCATTGCTAATGAAAATAAGTAATACTTGACATTTGACACTGATCTATCCATGGGATCCAGTGGCTGAAAAAGTCTTTCGATATGGGGCTCTGTGGCGCAACGGTAGCGCGTCTGACTCCAGATCAGAAGGTTGCGTGTTCAAATCACGTCAAGGTCAAGTGTTTTGAAGAGGTTCATTGCTAATGAAAATAAATAATACTTGACATTTGACACTGATCTATCCATGGGATCCAGTGGCTGAAAAAGACTATCCATATGGGGCTCTGTGGCGCAACGGTAGCGCGTCTGACTCCAGATCAGAAGGTTGCGTGTTCAAATCACGTCAGGGTCAATGGTTTTGATGAGGTTCATTGCTAATGAAAATTAATAATACTTGACATTTGACACTGATCTATCCATGGGATCCAGTGGCTGAAAAAGTATTTCCATATGGGGCTCTGTGGCGCAACGGTAGTGCGTCTGACTCCAGATCAGAAGGTTGCGTGTTCAAATCACGTCAGGGTCAAGTGTATTGAAGAGGTTCAGTGCTAATGAAAATAAATAATACTTGACATTTGACACTGATCAATCCATGTGATCCAGTGGCTGAACTTGCCTTTCCATATTGGGCTCTGTGGCGCAACGGTAGCGCGTCTGACTCCAGATCAGAAAGTTGCGTGTTCAAATCACGTCAGGGTCAAAGGTTTTGAAGAGGTTCATTGCTAATGAAATTAAGTAATACTTGACATTTGACACTGATCTATCCATGGGATCCAGTGGCTGAAAAAGACTTTAGATATGGGGCTCTGTGGCGCAACGGTAGCGCGTCTGACTCCAGATCAGAAGGTTGCGTGTTCAAATCACGTCAGGGTCAAAGGTTTTGAAGAGGTTCATTGCTAATGAAATTAAGTAATACTTGACATTTGACACTGATCTATCCATGGGATCCCGTGGCTGAAAATGCTTTGGATTGGGGCTCTGTGGCGCAACGGTAGCGCGTCTGACTCCAGATCAGAAGGTTGCGTGTTCAAATCACGTCAGGGTCAATGTTTTTGAAGTGGTTCATTGCTAATGAAAAGAAATAATACTTGACATTTGACACTGATCTCTCCATGGGATCCAGTGGCTGAAATATACCTTCCATATGGGGCTCTGTGGCGCAACGGTAGCGCGTCTGACTCCAGATCAGAAGGTTGCGTGTTCAAATCACATCAGGGTCAAGGGTTTTGAAGAGGTTCATTGCTAATGAAAATAAGTAATACTTGACATTTGACACTGATCAATCCATGTGATCCAGTGGCTGAACTTCACTTTCCATATTGGGCTCTGTGGCGCAACGGTAGCGCGTCTGACTCCAGATCAGAAGGTTGCGTGTTCAAATCAAGTCAGGGTCAAAGGTTTTGAAGAGGTTCATTGCTAATGAAAATAAGTAATACTTGACATTTGACACTGATCTATCCATGGGATCCAGTGGCTGAAAAAGTCTTTCGATATGGGGCTCTGTGGCGCAACGGTAGCGCGTCTGACTCCAGATCAGAAGGTTGCATGTTCAAATCACGTCAAGGTCAAGTGTTTTGAAGAGGTTCATTGCTAATGAAAATAAATAATACTTGACATTTGACACTGATCTATCCATGGGATCCAGTGGCTGAAAAAGACTATCCATATGGGGCTCTGTGGCGCAACGGTAGCGCGTCTGACTCCAGATCAGAAGGTTGCATGTTCAAATCACGTCAGGGTCAATGGTTTTGACGAGGTTCATTGCTAATGAAAATTAATAATACTTGACATTTGACACTGATCTATCCATGGGATCCAGTGGCTGAAAAAGTATTTCCATATGGGGCTCTGTGGCGCAACGGTAGTGCGTCTGACTCCAGATCAGAAGGTTGCGTGTTCAAATCACGTCAGGGTCAAGTGTATTGAAGAGGTTCAGTGCTAATGAAAATAAATAATACTTAAGCATTACATCACACGCAGGAGTGGTTTGTGACCAATAAACCATGCCTAGGGGTGGTTGTTAGGCCCGAGGCGCAGCCGAGGGTCGTTAGACCCCCCTAGGCATGGTTTATTGGTCACAAATCACGACTGCACGTGGTGTAAAGCTTTTATACAACTGCCAGATTCATCCAACCTTATTTCTATACAATAAACACACATTAATCGAAGATTTATTGAAAAAACCATCCGCCAGAAAAAGTAGTTCCCACAACTCCATGTGGAAGCAGCTTGAAGTGCATCCAACCAAACTAACACATCCAACTGTGTATTATTGGAATGATTGAGAGAAGTTGCCTCATGTGGAAGCAGCTTGAAGTGCATCCAACCAACTAACACATCCAACTGTGTATTATTGGAATGATTGATTCAAAATTTATTAAAACGTTTTCTTTGCCCTATAGGAAAAAAACGTTTTCTTCGCCCTATTTTTTTATTTATTTCTTTTAGCCTAAACTTAACCAGTTGGAAACCAGGGGTACAGTAATAAAATTAGCAATCAACCAATCAATCAATTCAATAGACCATGCTCACTTAAAACAGCGCTGCTTCTCTCTCAGTCTGACTCCCCCGCTGTTGCAGACAGGAGTGTGTGTGTGTGTGTGTGCGTGTGTGTGTGTGTGTCACAGTGTGTGTGTGCGTGTGTGTGTGTATGTGTGTGTGTGTGTGTGTGTGTGTGTGTGTGTGTGTGTGTGTGTGTGTGTGTATGTGTGTGTGTGTGTTTGTGGGTACGCCAGCGTCGGAGTGAGAGAGAACGCTGCAGTCAGTAGAAAGTAGGAAGGAAGAAATTTAAATCAATCAATTAATCTATCAATCAATCCGCGATTTTTCTTTTGTTCTAGATTGAGTCAAGACCCATCAATTACATCATCCAACATTGTTTAAAATACTAACACATTCCCCTTGACAGAATCGCTTCATATTTAGTCGTTATGATGCTTTCAACATAACCATTTGTTGTCCGCGATCCTGTTTTCTCCCGGAGTGAGCCGGGGAGGGTTATGTGATTTGGTTGTGGGCGGGTCCTGAGCCCAGGACCGTGGATTGTTGCCAATAAAGACGTGTGAATGGCCAATCAGAATCGAGAAATTTGCATGCCGTTGTATAATTGACATTTGACACTGATCAATCCATGTGATCCAGTGGCTGAACTTGCCTTTCCATATAGGGCTCTGTGGCGCAACGGTAGCGCGTCTGACTCCAGATCAGAAAGTTGCGTGTTCAAATCACGTCAGGGTCAAAGGTTTTGAAGAGGTTCATTGCTAATGAAATTAAGTAATACTTGACATTTGACACTGATCTATCCATGGGATCCAGTGGCTGAAAAAGACTTTAGATATGGGGCTCTGTGGTGCAAGGGTAGCGCGTCTGACTCCAGATCAGAAGGTTGCGTGTTCAAATCACGTCAGGGTCAAGTGTTTTGAAGAGGTTCATTGCTAATGAAAATAATTAATACTTGACATTTGACACTGATCAATCCATGTGATCCAGTGGCTGAACTTCACTTTCCATATTGGGCTCTGTGGCGCAACGGTAGCGTGTCTGACTCCAGATCAGAAGGTTGCGTGTTCAAATCACGTCAGGGTCAATGTTTTTGAAGTGGTTCATTGCTAATGAAAAGAAATAATACTTGACATTTGACACTGATCTCTCCATGGGATCCAGTGACTGAAAAATACCTTCCATATGGGGCTCTGTGGCGCAACGGTAGCGCGTCTGACTCCAGATCAGAAGGTTGCGTGTTCAAATCACGTCAGGGTCAAGGGTTTTGAAGAGGTTCATTGCTAATGAAAATATGTAATACTTGACATTTGACACTGATCAATCCATGTGATCCAGTGGCTGAACTTCACTTTCCATATTGGGCTCTGTGGCGCAACGGTAGCGTGTCTGACTCCAGATCAGAAGGTTGCGTGTTCAAATCACGTCAGGGTCAATGGTTTTGACGAGGTTCATTGCTAATGAAAATTAATAATACTTGACATTTGACACTGATCTATCCATGGGATCCAGTGGCTGAAAAAGTCTTTCCATATGGGGCTCTGTGGCGCAACGGTAGTGCGTCTGACTCCAGATCAGAAGGTTGCGTGTTCAAATCACGTCAGGGTCAAGTGTATTGAAGAGGTTCAGTGCTAATGAAAATAAATAATTCTTGACATTTGACACTGATCAATCCATGTGATCCAGTGGCTGAACTTGCCTTTCCATGTTGGGCTCTGTGGCGCAACGGTAGTGCGTCTGACTCCAGATCAGAAAGTTGCATGTTCAAATCACGTCAGGGTCAAAGGTTTTGAAGAGGTTCATTGCTAATGAAATTAAGTAATACTTGACATTTGACACTGATCTATCCATGGGATCCAGTGGCTGAAAAAGACTTTAGATATGGGGCTCTGTAGCGCAACGGTAGCGCGTCTGACTCCAGATCAGAAGGTTGCGTGTTCAAATCACGTCAGGGTCAAGTGTTTTGAAGAGGTTCATTGCTACTGAAAATAAGTAATACTTGACATTTGACACTGATCTATCCATGGGATCCCGTGGCTGAAAATGCTTTGGATTGGGGCTCTGCGGCGCAACGGTAGCGCGTCTGACTTCAGATCAGAAGGTTGCTTGTTCAAATCACGTCAGGGTCAATGTTTTTGAAGAGGTTCATTGCTAATGAAAAGAAATAATACTTGACATTTGACACTGATCTCTCCATGGGATCCAGTGGCTGAAAAATACTTTCCATATGGGGCTCTGTGGCGCAACGGTAGCGCGTCTGACTCCAGATCAGAAGGTTGAGTGTTCAAATCACGTCAGGGTCAAAGGTTTTGAAGAGGTTCATTGCTAATGAAAATAAGTAATACTTGAAATTTGACACTGATCTATCCATGGGATCCAGTGGCTGAAAAATACTTTTGATATGGGGCTCTGTGGCGCAACGGTAGCGCGTCTGACTCCAGATCAGAAGGTTGCGTGTTCAAATCACGTCAGGGTCAAGTGTTTTGAAGAGGTTCATTGCTACTGAAAATAAGTAATACTTGACATTTGACACTGATCTATCCATGGGATCCCGTGGCTGAAAATGCTTTGGATTGGGGCTCTGTGGCGCAAAGGTAGCGCGTCTGACTCCAGATCAGAAGGTTGCGTGTTCAAATCACGTCAGGGTCAATGTTTTTGAAGTGGTTCATTGCTAATGAAAAGAAATAATACTTGACATTTGACACTGATCTCTCCATGGGATCCAGTGACTGAAAAATACCTTCCATATGGGGCTCTGTGGCGCAACGGTAGCGCGTCTGACTCCAGATCAGAAGGTTGCGTGTTCAAATCACGTCAGGGTCAAGGGTTTTGAAGAGGTTCATTGCTAATGAAAATATGTAATACTTGACATTTGACACTGATCAATCCATGTGATCCAGTGGCTGAACTTCACTTTCCATATTGGGCTCTGTGGCGCAACGGTAGCGTGTCTGACTCCAGATCAGAAGGTTGCGTGTTCAAATCACGTCAAGGTCAAGTGTTTTGAAGAGGTTCATTGCTAATGAAAATAAATAATACTTGACATTTGACACTGATCTATCCATGGGATCCAGTGGCTGAAAAAGACTATCCATATGGGGCTCTGTGGCGCAACGGTAGCGCGTCTGACTCCAGATCAGAAGGTTGCGTGTTCAAATCACGTCAGGGTCAATGGTTTTGACGAGGTTCATTGCTAATGAAAATTAATAATACTTGACATTTGACACTGATCTATCCATGGGATCCAGTGGCTGAAAAAGTCTTTCCATATGGGGCTCTGTGGCGCAACGGTAGTGCGTCTGACTCCAGATCAGAAGGTTGCGTGTTCAAATCACGTCAGGGTCAAGTGTATTGAAGAGGTTCAGTGCTAATGAAAATAAATAATTCTTGACATTTGACACTGATCAATCCATGTGATCCAGTGGCTGAACTTGCCTTTCCATGTTGGGCTCTGTGGCGCAACGGTAGTGCGTCTGACTCCAGATCAGAAAGTTGCGTGTTCAAATCACGTCAGGGTCAAAGGTTTTGAAGAGGTTCATTGCTAATGAAATTAAGTAATACTTGACATTTGACACTGATCTATCCATGGGATCCAGTGGCTGAAAAAGACTTTAGATATGGGGCTCTGTAGCGCAACGGTAGCGCGTCTGACTCCAGATCAGAAGGTTGCGTGTTCAAATCACGTCAGGGTCAAGTGTTTTGAAGAGGTTCATTGCTACTGAAAATAAGTAATACTTGACATTTGACACTGATCTATCCATGGGATCCCGTGGCTGAAAATGCTTTGGATTGGGGCTCTGCGGCGCAACGGTAGCGCGTCTGACTTCAGATCAGAAGGTTGCTTGTTCAAATCACGTCAGGGTCAATGTTTTTGAAGAGGTTCATTGCTAATGAAAAGAAATAATACTTGACATTTGACACTGATCTCTCCATGGGATCCAGTGGCTGAAAAATACTTTCCATATGGGGCTCTGTGGCGCAACGGTAGCGCGTCTGACTCCAGATCAGAAGGTTGAGTGTTCAAATCACGTCAGGGTCAAAGGTTTTGAAGAGGTTCATTGCTAATGAAAATAAGTAATACTTGAAATTTGACACTGATCTATCCATGGGATCCAGTGGCTGAAAAAGTCTTTCCATATGGGGCTCTGTGGCGCAACGGTAGCGTGTCTGACTCCAGATCAGAAGGTTGCGTGTTCAAATCACGTCAGGGTCAAGGGTTTTGACGAGGTTCATTGCTAATGAAAAGAAATAATACTTGACATTTGACACTGATCTCTCCATGGGATCCAGTGGCTGAAAAATACTTTCCATATGGGGCTCTGTGGCGCAACGGTAGCGCGTCTGACTCCAGATCAGAAGGTTGCGTGTTCAAATCACGTCAGGGTCAAGGGTTTTGAAGAGGTTCATTGCTAATGAAAATAAGTAATACTTGACATTTGACACTGATCTCTCCATGGGATCCAGTGGCTGAAAAAGTCTTTCCATATGGGGCTCTGTGGCGCAACGGTAGCGCGTCTGACTCCAGATCAGAAGGTTGCGTGTTCAAATCACGTCAGGGTCAAGGGTTTTGACGAGGTTCATTGCTAATGAAAAGAAATAATACTTGACATTTGACACTGATCTCTCCATGGGATCCAGTGGCTGAAAAATACTTTCCATATGGGGCTCTGTGGCGCAACGGTAGCGCGTCTGACTCCAGATCAGAAGGTTGCATGTTCAAATCACATCAGGGTCAAAGATTTTGAAGAGGTTCATTGCTAATGAAAATAAGTAATACTTGACATTTGACACTGATCTATCCATGGGATCCAGTGGCTGAAAAAGTCTTTCGATATGGGGCTCTGTGGCGCAACGGTAGCGCGTCTGACTCCAGATCAGAAGGTTGCGTGTTCAAATCACGTCAAGGTCAAGTGTTTTGAAGAGGTTCATTGCTAATGAAAATAAATAATACTTGACATTTGACACTGATCTATCCATGGGATCCAGTGGCTGAAAAAGACTATCCATATGGGGCTCTGTGGCGCAACGGTATAGCGTCTGACTCCAGATCAGAAGGTTCCATGTTCAAATCACGTCAGGGTCAATGGTTTTGACGAGGTTCATTGCTAATGAAAATCAATAATACTTGACATTTGACACTGATCTATCCATGGGATCCAGTGGCTGAAAATGCTTTGGATTGGGGCTCTGTGGCGCAACGGTAGCGCGTCTGACTCCAGATCAGAAGGTTGCGTGTTCAAATCACGTCAGGTTCAAGTGTTTTGAAGAGGTTCATTGCTACTGAAAATAAGTAATACTTGACATTTGACACTGATCTATCCATGGGATCCCGTGGCTGAAAATGCTTTGGATTGGGGCTCTGTGGCGCAACGGTAGCGCGTCTGACTCCAGATCAGAAGGTTGCGTGTTCAAATCACGTCAGGGTCAATGTTTTTGAAGTGGTTCATTGCTAATGAAAAGAAATAATACTTGACATTTGACACTGATCTCTCCATGGGATCCAGTGACTGAAAAATACCTTCCATATGGGGCTCTGTGGCGCAACGGTAGCGCGTCTGACTCCAGATCAGAAGGTTGCGTGTTCAAATCACGTCAGGGTCAAGGGTTTTGAAGAGGTTCATTGCTAATGAAAATATGTAATACTTGACATTTGACACTGATCAATCCATGTGATCCAGTGGCTGAACTTCACTTTCCATATTGGGCTCTGTGGTGCAACGGTAGCGTGTCTGACTCCAGATCAGAAGGTTGCGTGTTCAAATCACGTCAAGGTCAAGTGTTTTGAAGAGGTTCATTGCTAATGAAAATAAATATTACTTGACATTTGACACTGATCTATCCATGGGATCCAGTGGCTGAAAAAGACTATCCATATGGGGCTCTGTGGCGCAACGGTAGCGCGTCTGACTCCAGATCAGAAGGTTGCGTGTTCAAATCACGTCAGGGTCAATGGTTTTGACGAGGTTCATTGCTAATGAAAATTAATAATACTTGACATTTGACACTGATCTATCCATGGGATCCAGTGGCTGAAAAAGTCTTTCCATATGGGGCTCTGTGGCGCAACGGTAGTGCGTCTGACTCCAGATCAGAAGGTTGCGTGTTCAAATCACGTCAGGGTCAAGTGTATTGAAGAGGTTCAGTGCTAATGAAAATAAATAATTCTTGACATTTGACACTGATCAATCCATGTGATCCAGTGGCTGAACTTGCCTTTCCATGTTGGGCTCTGTGGCGCAACGGTAGTGCGTCTGACTCCAGATCAGAAAGTTGCGTGTTCAAATCACGTCAGGGTCAAAGGTTTTGAAGAGGTTCATTGCTAATGAAATTAAGTAATACTTGACATTTGACACTGATCTATCCATGGGATCCAGTGGCTGAAAAATACTTTAGATATGGGGCTCTGTAGCGCAACGGTAGCGCGTCTGACTCCAGATCAGAAGGTTGCGTGTTCAAATCACGTCAGGGTCAAGTGTTTTGAAGAGGTTCATTGCTACTGAAAATAAGTAATACTTGACATTTGACACTGATCTATCCATGGGATCCCGTGGCTGAAAATGCTTTGGATTGGGGCTCTGCGGCGCAACGGTAGCGCGTCTGACTTCAGATCAGAAGGTTGCTTGTTCAAATCACGTCAGGGTCAATGTTTTTGAAGAGGTTCATTGCTAATGAAAAGAAATAATACTTGACATTTGACACTGATCTCTCCATGGGATCCAGTGGCTGAAAAATACTTTCCATATGGGGCTCTGTGGCGCAACGGTAGCGCGTCTGACTCCAGATCAGAAGGTTGCGTGTTCAAATCACGTCAGGGTCAAGGGTTTTGAAGAGGTTCATTGCTAATGAAAATAAGTAATACTTGACATTTGACACTGATCAATCCATGTGATCCAGTGGCTGTACTTCACTTTCCATATTGGGCTCTGTGGCGCAACGGTAGCGCGTCTGACTCCAGATCAGAAGGTTGCATGTTCAAATCACATCAGGGTCAAAGATTTTGAAGAGGTTCATTGCTAATGAAAATAAATAATACTTGACATTTGACACTGATCTATCCATGGGATCCAGTGGCTGAAAAAGACTATCCATATGGGGCTCTGTGGCGCAACGGTATAGCGTCTGACTCCAGATCAGAAGGTTCCATGTTCAAATCACGTCAGGGTCAATGGTTTTGACGAGGTTCATTGCTAATGAAAATCAATAATACTTGACATTTGACACTGATCTATCCATGGGATCCAGTGGCTGAAAATGCTTTGGATTGGGG
>NC_140170.1:62750434-62795434 GCF_963971535.1 Notolepis coatsorum
TGAAAATTAATCATACTTGACATTTGACACTGATCTATCCATGGGATCCAGTGGCTGAACTTCACTTTCCATATTGGGCTCTGTGGCGCAACGGTAGCGCGTCTGACTCCAGATCAGAAGGTTGCGTGTTCAAATCAAGTCAGGGTCAAAGGTTTTGAAGAGGTTCATTGCTAATGAAAATAAGTAATACTTGACATTTGACACTGATCTATCCATGGGATCCAGTGGCTGAAAAAGTCTTTCGATATGGGGCTCTGTGGCGCAACGGTAGCGCGTCTGACTCCAGATCAGAAGGTTGCGTGTTCAAATCACGTCAAGGTCAAGTGTTATGAAGAGGTTCATTGCTAATGAAAATAAATAATACTTGACATTTGACACTGATCTATCCATGGGATCCAGTGGCTGAAAAAGACTATCCATATGGGGCTCTGTGGCGCAACGGTAGCGCGTCTGACTCCAGATCAGAAGGTTGCATGTTCAAATCACGTCAGGGTCAATGGTTTTGAAGAGGTTCATTGCTAATGAAAATAAGTAATACTTGACATTTGACACTGATCTATCCATGGGATCCAGTGGCTGAAAAAGTCTTTCGATATGGGGCTCTGTGGCGCAACGGTAGCGCGTCTGACTCCAGATCAGAAGGTTGCGTGTTCAAATCACGTCAAGGTCAAGTGTTTTGAAGAGGTTCATTGCTAATGAAAATAAATAATACTTGACATTTGACACTGATCTATCCATGGGATCCAGTGGCTGAAAAAGTCTATCCATATGGGGCTCTGTGGCGCAACGGTAGCGCGTCTGACTCCAGATCAGAAGGTTGCATGTTCAAATCACGTCAGGGTCAATGGTTTTGACGAGGTTCATTGCTAATGAAAATTAATCATACTTGACATTTGACACTGATCTATCCATGGGATCCAGTGGCTGAAAAAGTATTTCCATATGGGGCTCTGTGGCGCAACGGTAGTGCGTCTGACTCCAGATCAGAAGGTTGCGTGTTCAAATCACGTCAGGGTCAAGTGTATTGAAGAGGTTCAGTGCTAATGAAAATAAATAATACTTGACATTTGACACTGATCAATCCATGTGATCCAGTGGCTGAACTTGCCTTTCCATATTGGGCTCTGTGGTGCAACGGTAGCGCGTCTGACTCCAGATCAGAAAGTTGCGTGTTCAAATCACGTCAGGGTCAAAGGTTTTGAAGAGGTTCATTGCTAATGAAATTAAGTAATACTTGACATTTGACACTGATCTATCCATGGGATCCAGTGGCTGAAAAAGACTTTAGATATGGGGCTCTGTGGTGCAACGGTAGCGCGTCTGACTCCAGATCAGAAGGTTGCGTGTTCAAATCACGTCAGGGTCAAGTGTTTTGAAGAGGTTCATTGCTAATGAAAATAATTAATACTTGACATTTGACACTGATCAATCCATGTGATCCAGTGGCTGAACTTGACTTTGCATATTGGGCTCTGTGGTGCAACGGTAGCGCGTCTGACTCCAGATCAGAAGGTTGCGTGTTCAAATCACGTCAGGGTCAAAGGTTTTGAAGAGGTTCATTGCTAATGAAAATAAGTAATACTTGACATTTGACACTGATCTATCCATGGGATCCAGTGGCTGAAAAATACTTTTGATATGGGGCTCTGTGGCGCAACGGTAGCGCGTCTGACTCCAGATCAGAAGGTTGCGTGTTCAAATCACGTCAGGGTCAAGTGTTTTGAAGAGGTTCATTGCTACTGAAAATAAGTAATACTTGACATTTGACACTGATCTATCCATGGGATCCCGTGGCTGAAAATGCTTTGGATTGGGGCTCTGTGGCGCAACGGTAGCGCGTCTGACTCCAGATCAGAAGGTTGCGTGTTCAAATCACGTCAGGGTCAATGTTTTTGAAGTGGTTCATTGCTAATGAAAAGAAATAATACTTGACATTTGACACTGATCTCTCCATGGGATCCAGTGACTGAAAAATACCTTCCATATGGGGCTCTGTGGCGCAACGGTAGCGCGTCTGACTCCAGATCAGAAGGTTGCGTGTTCAAATCACGTCAGGGTCAAGGGTTTTGAAGAGGTTCATTGCTAATGAAAATATGTAATACTTGACATTTGACACTGATCAATCCATGTGATCCAGTGGCTGAACTTCACTTTCCATATTGGGCTCTGTGGCGCAACGGTAGCGTGTCTGACTCCAGATCAGAAGGTTGCGTGTTCAAATCACGTCAAGGTCAAGTGTTTTGAAGAGGTTCATTGCTAATGAAAATAAATAATACTTGACATTTGACACTGATCTATCCATGGGATCCAGTGGCTGAAAAAGACTATCCATATGGGGCTCTGTGGCGCAACGGTAGCGCGTCTGACTCCAGATCAGAAGGTTGCGTGTTCAAATCACGTCAGGGTCAATGGTTTTGACGAGGTTCATTGCTAATGAAAATTAATAATACTTGACATTTGACACTGATCTATCCATGGGATCCAGTGGCTGAAAAAGTCTTTCCATATGGGGCTCTGTGGCGCAACGGTAGTGCGTCTGACTCCAGATCAGAAGGTTGCGTGTTCAAATCACGTCAGGGTCAAGTGTATTGAAGAGGTTCAGTGCTAATGAAAATAAATAATTCTTGACATTTGACACTGATCAATCCATGTGATCCAGTGGCTGAACTTGCCTTTCCATGTTGGGCTCTGTGGCGCAACGGTAGTGCGTCTGACTCCAGATCAGAAATTTGTGTGTTCAAATCACGTTAGGGTCAAAGGTTTTGAAGAGGTTCATTGCTAATGAAATTAAGTAATACTTGACATTTGACACTGATCTATCCATGGGATCCAGTGGCTGAAAAAGACTTTAGATATGGGGCTCTGTGGCGCAACGGTAGCGCGTCTGACTCCAGATCAGAAGGTTGCGTGTTCAAATCACGTCAGGGTCAAGTGTTTTGAAGAGGTTCATTGCTACTGAAAATAAGTAATACTTGACATTTGACACTGATCTATCCATGGGATCCCGTGGCTGAAAATGCTTTGGATTGGGGCTCTGCGGCACAACGGTAGCGCGTCTGACTTCAGATCAGAAGGTTGCTTGTTCAAATCACGTCAGGGTCAATGTTTTTGAAGAGGTTCATTGCTAATGAAAAGAAATAATACTTGACATTTGACACTGATCTCTCCATGGGATCCAGTGGCTGAAAAATACTTTCCATATGGGGCTCTGTGGCGCAACGGTAGCGCGTCTGACTCCAGATCAGAAGGTTGCGTGTTCAAATCACGTCAGGGTCAAAGGTTTTGAAGAGGTTCATTGCTAATGAAAATAAGTAATACTTGAAATTTGACACTGATCTATCCATGGGATCCAGTGGCTGAAAAAGTCTTTCGATATGGGGCTCTGTGGCGCAACGGTAGCGTGTCTGACTCCAGATCAGAAGGTTGCGTGTTCAAATCACGTCAGGGTCAAGGGTTTTGACGAGGTTCATTGCTAATGAAAAGAAATAATACTTGACATTTGACACTGATCTCTCCATGGGATCCAGTGGCTGAAAAATACTTTCCATATGGGGCTCTGTGGCGCAACGGTAGCGCGTCTGACTCCAGATCAGAAGGTTGCGTGTTCAAATCACGTCAGGGTCAAAGGTTTTGAAGAGGTTCATTGCTAATGAAATTAAGTAATACTTGACATTTGACACTGATCTATCCATGGGATCCCGTGGCTGAAAATGCTTTGGATTGGGGCTCTGTGGCGCAACGGTAGCGCGTCTGACTCCAGATCAGAAGGTTGCGTGTTCAAATCACGTCAGGGTCAATGTTTTTGAAGTGGTTCATTGCTAATGAAAAGAAATAATACTTGACATTTGACACTGATCTCTCCATGGGATCCAGTGGCTGAAAAATACCTTCCATATGGGGCTCTGTGGCGCAACGGTAGCGCGTCTGACTCCAGATCAGAAGGTTGAGTGTTCAAATCACATCAGGGTCAAGGGTTTTGAAGAGGTTCATTGCTAATGAAAATAAGTAATACTTGACATTTGACACTGATCAATCCATGTGATCCAGTGGCTGAACTTCACTTTCCATATTGGGCTCTGTGGCGCAACGGTAGCGCGTCTGACTCCAGATCAGAAGGTTGCGTGTTCAAATCAAGTCAGGGTCAAAGGTTTTGAAGAGGTTCATTGCTAATGAAAATAAGTAATACTTGACATTTGACACTGATCTATCCATGGGATCCAGTGGCTGAAAAAGTCTTTCGATATAGGGCTCTGTGGCGCAACGGTAGCGCGTCTGACTCCAGATCAGAAGGTTGCGTGTTCAAATCACGTCAAGGTCAAGTGTTTTGAAGAGGTTCATTGCTAATGAAAATAAATAATACTTGACATTTGACACTGATCTATCCATGGGATCCAGTGGCTGAAAAAGACTATCCATATGGGGCTCTGTGGCGCAACGGTAGCGCGTCTGACTCCAGATCAGAAGGTTGCGTTCTCAAATCACGTCAGGGTCAAAGGTTTTGAAGAGGTTCATTGCTAATGAAAATAAGTAATACTTGAAATTTGACACTGATCTATCCATGGGATCCAGTGGCTGAAAAAGACTTTAGATATGGGGCTCTGTGGTGCAACGGTAGCGCGTCTGACTCCAGATCAGAAGGTTGCGTGTTCAAATCACGTCAGGGTCAAGTGTTTTGAAGAGGTTCATTGCTAATGAAAATAATTAATACTTGACATTTGACACTGATCAATCCATGTGATCCAGTGGCTGAACTTGACTTTGCATATTGGGCTCTGTGGTGCAACGGTAGCGCGTCTGACTCCAGATCAGAAGGTTGCGTGTTCAAATCACGTCAGGGTCAAAGGTTTTGAGGAGGTTCATTGCTAATGAAAATAAGTAATACTTGACATTTGACACTGATCTATCCATGGGATCCAGTGGCTGAAAAATACTTTTGATATGGGGCTCTGTGGCGCAACGGTAGCGCGTCTGACTCCAGATCAGAAGGTTGCGTGTTCAAATCACATCAGGGTCAAGTGTTTTGAAGAGGTTCATTGCTACTGAAAATAAGTAATACTTGACATTTGACACTGATCTATCCATGGGATCCCGTGGCTGAAAATGCTTTGGATTGGGGCTCTGTGGCGCAACGGTAGCGCGTCTGACTCCAGATCAGAAGGTTGCGTGTTCAAATCACGTCAGGGTCAATGTTTTTGAAGTGGTTCATTGCTAATGAAAAGAAATAATACTTGACATTTGACACTGATCTCTCCATGGGATCCAGTGACTGAAAAATACCTTCCATATGGGGCTCTGTGGCGCAACGGTAGCGCGTCTGACTCCAGATCAGAAGGTTGCGTGTTCAAATCACGTCAGGGTCAAGGGTTTTGAAGAGGTTCATTGCTAATGAAAATAATTAATACTTGACATTTGACACTGATCAATCCATGTGATCCAGTGGCTGAACTTGACTTTGCATATTGGGCTCTGTGGTGCAACGGTAGCGCGTCTGACTCCAGATCAGAAGGTTGCGTGTTCAAATCACGTCAGGGTCAAAGGTTTTGAAGAGGTTCATTGCTAATGAAAATAAGTAATACTTGACATTTGACACTGATCTATCCATGGGATCCAGTGGCTGAAAAATACTTTTGATATGGGGCTCTGTGGCGCAACGGTAGCGCGTCTGACTCCAGATCAGAAGGTTGCGTGTTCAAATCACGTCAGGGTCAAGTGTTTTGAAGAGGTTCATTGCTACTGAAAATAAGTAATACTTGACATTTGACACTGATCTATCCATGGGATCCCGTGGCTGAAAATGCTTTGGATTGGGGCTCTGTGGCGCAACGGTAGCGCGTCTGACTCCAGATCAGAAGGTTGCGTGTTCAAATCACGTCAGGGTCAATGTTTTTGAAGTGGTTCATTGCTAATGAAAAGAAATAATACTTGACATTTGACACTGATCTCTCCATGGGATCCAGTGACTGAAAAATACCTTCCATATGGGGCTCTGTGGCGCAACGGTAGCGCGTCTGACTCCAGATCAGAAGGTTGCGTGTTCAAATCACGTCAGGGTCAAGGGTTTTGAAGAGGTTCATTGCTAATGAAAATATGTAATACTTGACATTTGACACTGATCAATCCATGTGATCCAGTGGCTGAACTTCACTTTCCATATTGGGCTCTGTGGCGCAACGGTAGCGTGTCTGACTCCAGATCAGAAGGTTGCGTGTTCAAATCACGTCAAGGTCAAGTGTTTTGAAGAGGTTCATTGCTAATGAAAATAAATAATACTTGACATTTGACACTGATCTATCCATGGGATCCAGTGGCTGAAAAAGACTATCCATATGGGGCTCTGTGGCGCAACGGTAGCGCGTCTGACTCCAGATCAGAAGGTTGCGTGTTCAAATCACGTCAGGGTCAATGGTTTTGACGAGGTTCATTGCTAATGAAAATTAATAATACTTGACATTTGACACTGATCTATCCATGGGATCCAGTGGCTGAAAAAGTCTTTCCATATGGGGCTCTGTGGCGCAACGGTAGTGCGTCTGACTCCAGATCAGAAGGTTGCGTGTTCAAATCACGTCAGGGTCAAGTGTATTGAAGAGGTTCAGTGCTAATGAAAATAAATAATTCTTGACATTTGACACTGATCAATCCATGTGATCCAGTGGCTGAACTTGCCTTTCCATGTTGGGCTCTGTGGCGCAACGGTAGTGCGTCTGACTCCAGATCAGAAATTTGTGTGTTCAAATCACGTTAGGGTCAAAGGTTTTGAAGAGGTTCATTGCTAATGAAATTAAGTAATACTTGACATTTGACACTGATCTATCCATGGGATCCAGTGGCTGAAAAAGACTTTAGATATGGGGCTCTGTGGCGCAACGGTAGCGCGTCTGACTCCAGATCAGAAGGTTGCGTGTTCAAATCACGTCAGGGTCAAGTGTTTTGAAGAGGTTCATTGCTACTGAAAATAAGTAATACTTGACATTTGACACTGATCTATCCATGGGATCCCGTGGCTGAAAATGCTTTGGATTGGGGCTCTGCGGCACAACGGTAGCGCGTCTGACTTCAGATCAGAAGGTTGCTTGTTCAAATCACGTCAGGGTCAATGTTTTTGAAGAGGTTCATTGCTAATGAAAAGAAATAATACTTGACATTTGACACTGATCTCTCCATGGGATCCAGTGGCTGAAAAATACTTTCCATATGGGGCTCTGTGGCGCAACGGTAGCGCGTCTGACTCCAGATCAGAAGGTTGCGTGTTCAAATCACGTCAGGGTCAAAGGTTTTGAAGAGGTTCATTGCTAATGAAAATAAGTAATACTTGAAATTTGACACTGATCTATCCATGGGATCCAGTGGCTGAAAAAGTCTTTCGATATGGGGCTCTGTGGCGCAACGGTAGCGTGTCTGACTCCAGATCAGAAGGTTGCGTGTTCAAATCACGTCAGGGTCAAGGGTTTTGACGAGGTTCATTGCTAATGAAAAGAAATAATACTTGACATTTGACACTGATCTCTCCATGGGATCCAGTGGCTGAAAAATACTTTCCATATGGGGCTCTGTGGCGCAACGGTAGCGCGTCTGACTCCAGATCAGAAGGTTGCGTGTTCAAATCACGTCAGGGTCAAAGGTTTTGAAGAGGTTCATTGCTAATGAAATTAAGTAATACTTGACATTTGACACTGATCTATCCATGGGATCCCGTGGCTGAAAATGCTTTGGATTGGGGCTCTGTGGCGCAACGGTAGCGCGTCTGACTCCAGATCAGAAGGTTGCGTGTTCAAATCACGTCAGGGTCAATGTTTTTGAAGTGGTTCATTGCTAATGAAAAGAAATAATACTTGACATTTGACACTGATCTCTCCATGGGATCCAGTGGCTGAAAAATACCTTCCATATGGGGCTCTGTGGCGCAACGGTAGCGCGTCTGACTCCAGATCAGAAGGTTGAGTGTTCAAATCACATCAGGGTCAAGGGTTTTGAAGAGGTTCATTGCTAATGAAAATAAGTAATACTTGACATTTGACACTGATCAATCCATGTGATCCAGTGGCTGAACTTCACTTTCCATATTGGGCTCTGTGGCGCAACGGTAGCGCGTCTGACTCCAGATCAGAAGGTTGCGTGTTCAAATCAAGTCAGGGTCAAAGGTTTTGAAGAGGTTCATTGCTAATGAAAATAAGTAATACTTGACATTTGACACTGATCTATCCATGGGATCCAGTGGCTGAAAAAGTCTTTCGATATAGGGCTCTGTGGCGCAACGGTAGCGCGTCTGACTCCAGATCAGAAGGTTGCGTGTTCAAATCACGTCAAGGTCAAGTGTTTTGAAGAGGTTCATTGCTAATGAAAATAAATAATACTTGACATTTGACACTGATCTATCCATGGGATCCAGTGGCTGAAAAAGACTATCCATATGGGGCTCTGTGGCGCAACGGTAGCGCGTCTGACTCCAGATCAGAAGGTTGCGTTCTCAAATCACGTCAGGGTCAAAGGTTTTGAAGAGGTTCATTGCTAATGAAAATAAGTAATACTTGAAATTTGACACTGATCTATCCATGGGATCCAGTGGCTGAAAAAGACTTTAGATATGGGGCTCTGTGGTGCAACGGTAGCGCGTCTGACTCCAGATCAGAAGGTTGCGTGTTCAAATCACGTCAGGGTCAAGTGTTTTGAAGAGGTTCATTGCTAATGAAAATAATTAATACTTGACATTTGACACTGATCAATCCATGTGATCCAGTGGCTGAACTTGACTTTGCATATTGGGCTCTGTGGTGCAACGGTAGCGCGTCTGACTCCAGATCAGAAGGTTGCGTGTTCAAATCACGTCAGGGTCAAAGGTTTTGAGGAGGTTCATTGCTAATGAAAATAAGTAATACTTGACATTTGACACTGATCTATCCATGGGATCCAGTGGCTGAAAAATACTTTTGATATGGGGCTCTGTGGCGCAACGGTAGCGCGTCTGACTCCAGATCAGAAGGTTGCGTGTTCAAATCACATCAGGGTCAAGTGTTTTGAAGAGGTTCATTGCTACTGAAAATAAGTAATACTTGACATTTGACACTGATCTATCCATGGGATCCCGTGGCTGAAAATGCTTTGGATTGGGGCTCTGTGGCGCAACGGTAGCGCGTCTGACTCCAGATCAGAAGGTTGCGTGTTCAAATCACGTCAGGGTCAATGTTTTTGAAGTGGTTCATTGCTAATGAAAAGAAATAATACTTGACATTTGACACTGATCTCTCCATGGGATCCAGTGACTGAAAAATACCTTCCATATGGGGCTCTGTGGCGCAACGGTAGCGCGTCTGACTCCAGATCAGAAGGTTGCGTGTTCAAATCACGTCAGGGTCAAGGGTTTTGAAGAGGTTCATTGCTAATGAAAATATGTAATACTTGACATTTGACACTGATCAATCCATGTGATCCAGTGGCTGAACTTCACTTTCCATATTGGGCTCTGTGGCGCAACGGTAGCGTGTCTGACTCCAGATCAGAAGGTTGCGTGTTCAAATCACGTCAAGGTCAAGTGTTTTGAAGAGGTTCATTGCTAATGAAAATAAATAATACTTGACATTTGACACTGATCTATCCATGGGATCCAGTGGCTGAAAAAGACTATCCATATGGGGCTCTGTGGCGCAACGGTAGCGCGTCTGACTCCAGATCAGAAGGTTGCGTGTTCAAATCACGTCAGGGTCAATGGTTTTGACGAGGTTCATTGCTAATGAAAATTAATAATACTTGACATTTGACACTGATCTATCCATGGGATCCAGTGGCTGAAAAAGTCTTTCCATATGGGGCTCTGTGGCGCAACGGTAGTGCGTCTGACTCCAGATCAGAAGGTTGCGTGTTCAAATCACGTCAGGGTCAAGTGTATTGAAGAGGTTCAGTGCTAATGAAAATAAATAATTCTTGACATTTGACACTGATCAATCCATGTGATCCAGTGGCTGAACTTGCCTTTCCATGTTGGGCTCTGTGGCGCAACGGTAGTGCGTCTGACTCCAGATCAGAAATTTGTGTGTTCAAATCACGTTAGGGTCAAAGGTTTTGAAGAGGTTCATTGCTAATGAAATTAAGTAATACTTGACATTTGACACTGATCTATCCATGGGATCCCGTGGCTGAAAATGCTTTGGATTGGGGCTCTGCGGCGCAACGGTAGCGCGTCTGACTTCAGATCAGAAGGTTGCTTGTTCAAATCACGTCAGGGTCAATGTTTTTGAAGAGGTTCATTGCTAATGAAAAGAAATAATACTTGACATTTGACACTGATCTCTCCATGGGATCCAGTGGCTGAAAAATACTTTCCATATGGGGCTCTGTGGCGCAACGGTAGCGCGTCTGACTCCAGATCAGAAGGTTGCGTGTTCAAATCACGTCAGGGTCAAAGGTTTTGAAGAGGTTCATTGCTAATGAAAATAAGTAATACTTGAAATTTGACACTGATCTCTCCATGGGATCCAGTGGCTGAAAAATACTTTCCATATGGGGCTCTGTGGCGCAACGGTAGCGCGTCAGACTCCAGATCAGAAGGTTGCGTGTTCAAATCACGTCAGGGTCAAAGGTTTTGAAGAGGTTCATTGCTAATGAAATTAAGTAATACTTGACATTTGACACTGATCTATCCATGGGATCCCGTGGCTGAAAATGCTTTGGATTGGGGCTCTGTGGCGCAACGGTAGCGCGTCTGACTCCAGATCAGAAGGTTGCGTGTTCAAATCACGTCAGGGTCAATGTTTTTGAAGTGGTTCATTGCTAATGAAAAGAAATAATACTTGACATTTGACACTGATCTCTCCATGGGATCCAGTGGCTGAAAAATACCTTCCATATGGGGCTCTGTGGCGCAACGGTAGCGCGTCTGACTCCAGATCAGAAGGTTGCGTGTTCAAATCAAGTCAGGGTCAAAGGTTTTGAAGAGGTTCATTGCTAATGAAAATAAGTAATACTTGACATTTGACACTGATCTATCCATGGGATCCAGTGGCTGAAAAAGTCTTTCGATATAGGGCTCTGTGGCGCAACGGTAGCGCGTCTGACTCCAGATCAGAAGGTTGCGTGTTCAAATCACGTCAAGGTCAAGTGTTTTGAAGAGGTTCATTGCTAATGAAAATAAATAATACTTGACATTTGACACTGATCTATCCATGGGATCCAGTGGCTGAAAAAGACTATCCATATGGGGCTCTGTGGCGCAACGGTAGCGCGTCTGACTCCAGATCAGAAGGTTGCGTTCTCAAATCACGTCAGGGTCAAAGGTTTTGAAGAGGTTCATTGCTAATGAAAATAAGTAATACTTGAAATTTGACACTGATCTATCCATGGGATCCAGTGGCTGAAAAAGTCTTTCGATATGGGGCTCTGTGGCGCAACGGTAGCGTATCTGACTCCAGATCAGAAGGTTGCGTGTTCAAATCACGTCAGGGTCAAGGGTTTTGACGAGGTTCATTGCTAATGAAAAGAAATAATACTTGACATTTGACACTGATCTCTCCATGGGATCCAGTGGCTGAAAAATACTTTCCATATGGGGCTCTGTGGCGCAACGGTAGCGCGTCTGACTCCAGATCAGAAGGTTGCGTGTTCAAATCACGTCAGGGTCAAAGGTTTTGAAGAGGTTCATTGCTAATGAAATTAAGTAATACTTGACATTTGACACTGATCTATCCATGGGATCCCGTGGCTGAAAATGCTTTGGATTGGGGCTCTGTGGCGCAACGGTAGCGCGTCTGACTCCAGATCAGAAGGTTGCATGTTCAAATCACGTCAGGGTCAATGTTTTTGAAGTGGTTCATTGCTAATGAAAAGAAATAATACTTGACATTTGACACTGATCTCTCCATGGGATCCAGTGGCTGAAAAATACCTTCCATATGGGGCTCTGTGGCGCAACGGTAGCGCGTCTGACTCCAGATCAGAAGGTTGCGTGTTCAAATCACATCAGGGTCAAGGGTTTTGAAGAGGTTCATTGCTAATGAAAATAAGTAATACTTGACATTTGACACTGATCAATCCATGTGATCCAGTGGCTGAACTTCACTTTCCATATTGGGCTCTGTGGCGCAACGGTAGCGCGTCTGACTCCAGATCAGAAGGTTGCGTGTTCAAATCAAGTCAGGGTCAAAGGTTTTGAAGAGGTTCATTGCTAATGAAAATAAGTAATACTTGACATTTGACACTGATCTATCCATGGGATCCAGTGGCTGAAAAAGTCTTTCGATATAGGGCTCTGTGGCGCAACGGTAGCGCGTCTGACTCCAGATCAGAAGGTTGCGTGTTCAAATCACGTCAAGGTCAAGTGTTTTGAAGAGGTTCATTGCTAATGAAAATAAATAATACTTGACATTTGACACTGATCTATCCATGGGATCCAGTGGCTGAAAAAGACTATCCATATGGGGCTCTGTGGCGCAACGGTAGCGTGTCTGACTCCAGATCAGAAGGTTGCGTGTTCAAATCACGTCAGGGTCAAAGGTTTTGAAGAGGTTCATTGCTAATGAAAATTAATAATACTTGACATTTGACACTGATCTATCCATGGGATCCAGTGGCTGAAAAAGTATTTCCATATGGGGCTCTGTGGCGCAACGGTAGTGCGTCTGACTCCAGATCAGAAGGTTGCATGTTCAAATCACGTCAGGGTCAAGTGTATTGAAGAGGTTCAGTGCTAATGAAAATAAATAATACTTGACATTTGACACTGATCAATCCATGTGATCCAGTGGCTGAACTTGCCTTTCCATATTGGGCTCTGTGGCGCAACGGTAGCGCGTCTGACTCCAGATCAGAAAGTTGCGTGTTCAAATCACGTCAGGGTCAAAGGTTTTGAAGAGGTTCATTGCTAATGAAATTAAGTAATACTTGACATTTGACACTGATCTATCCATGGGATCCAGTGGCTGAAAAAGACTTCAGATATGGGGCTCTGTGGTGCAACGGTAGCGCGTCTGACTCCAGATCAGAAGGTTGCGTGTTCAAATCACGTCAGGGTCAAGTGTTTTGAAGAGGTTCATTGCTAATGAAAATAATTAATACCTGACATTTGACACTGATCAATCCATGTGATCCATTTGCTGAACTTGACTTTGCATATTGGGCTCTGTGGTGCAACGGTAGCGCGTCTGACTCCAGATCAGAAGGTTGAGTGTTCAAATCATGTCAGGGTCAAAGGTTTTGAAGAGGTTCATTGCTAATGAAAATAAGTAATACTTGACATTTGACACTGATCTATCCATGGGATCCCGTGGCTGAAAATGCTTTGGATTGGGGCTCTGTGGCGCAACGGTAGCGCGTCTGACTCCAGATCAGAAGGTTGCGTGTTCAAATCACGTCAGGGTCAATGTTTTTGAAGTGGTTCATTGCTAATGAAAAGAAATAATACTTGACATTTGACACTGATCTCTCCATGGGATCCAGTGACTGAAAAATACCTTCCATATGGGGCTCTGTGGCGCAACGGTAGCGCGTCTGACTCCAGATCAGAAGGTTGCGTGTTCAAATCACGTCAGGGTCAAGGGTTTTGAAGAGGTTCATTGCTAATGAAAATATGTAATACTTGACATTTGACACTGATCAATCCATGTGATCCAGTGGCTGAACTTCACTTTCCATATTGGGCTCTGTGGCGCAACGGTAGCGTGTCTGACTCCAGATCAGAAGGTTGCGTGTTCAAATCACGTCAAGGTCAAGTGTTTTGAAGAGGTTCATTGCTAATGAAAATAAATAATACTTGACATTTGACACTGATCTATCCATGGGATCCAGTGGCTGAAAAAGACTATCCATATGGGGCTCTGTGGCGCAACGGTAGCGCGTCTGACTCCAGATCAGAAGGTTGCGTGTTCAAATCACGTCAGGGTCAATGGTTTTTTGACGAGGTTCATTGCTAATGAAAATTAATAATACTTGACATTTGACACTGATCTATCCATGGGATCCAGTGGCTGAAAAAGTCTTTCCATATGGGGCTCTGTGGCGCAACGGTAGTGCGTCTGACTCCAGATCAGAAGGTTGCGTGTTCAAATCACGTCAGGGTCAAGTGTATTGAAGAGGTTCAGTGCTAATGAAAATAAATAATTCTTGACATTTGACACTGATCAATCCATGTGATCCAGTGGCTGAACTTGCCTTTCCATGTTGGGCTCTGTGGCGCAACGGTAGTGCGTCTGACTCCAGATCAGAAATTTGCGTGTTCAAATCACGTCAGGGTCAAAGGTTTTGAAGAGGTTCATTGCTACTGAAAATAAGTAATACTTGACATTTGACACTGATCTATCCATGGGATCCCGTGGCTGAAAATGCTTTGGATTGGGGCTCTGCGGCGCAACGGTAGCGCGTCTGACTTCAGATCAGAAGGTTGCTTGTTCAAATCACGTCAGGGTCAATGTTTTTGAAGAGGTTCATTGCTAATGAAAAGAAATAATACTTGACATTTGACACTGATCTCTCCATGGGATCCAGTGGCTGAAAAATACTTTCCATATGGGGCTCTGTGGCGCAACGGTAGTGCGTCTGACTCCAGATCAGAAGGTTGCGTGTTCAAATCACGTCAGGGTCAAAGGTTTTGAAGAGGTTCATTGCTAATGAAAATAAGTAATACTTGAAATTTGACACTGATCTATCCATGGGATCCAGTGGCTGAAAAAGTCTTTCGATATGGGGCTCTGTGGCGCAACGGTAGCGTGTCTGACTCCAGATCAGAAGGTTGCGTGTTCAAATCACGTCAGGGTCAAGGGTTTTGACGAGGTTCATTGCTAATGAAAAGAAATAATACTTGACATTTGACACTGATCTCTCCATGGGATCCAGTGGCTGAAAAATACTTTCCATATGGGGCTCTGTGGCGCAACGGTAGCGCGTCTGACTCCAGATCAGAAGGTTGCGTGTTCAAATCACGTCAGGGTCAAGGGTTTTGAAGAGGTTCATTGCTAATGAAAATAAGTAATACTTGACATTTGACACTGATCAATCCATGTGATCCAGTGGCTGTACTTCACTTTCCATATTGGGCTCTGTGGCGCAACGGTAGCGCGTCTGACTCCAGATCAGAAGGTTGCATGTTCAAATCACATCAGGGTCAAAGGTTTTGAAGAGGTTCATTGCTAATGAAAATAAGTAATACTTGACATTTGACACTGATCTATCCATGGGATCCAGTGGCTGAAAAAGTCTTTCGATATGGGGCTCTGTGGCGCAACGGTAGCACGTCTGATTCCAGATCAGAAGGTTGCGTGTTCAAATCACGTCAAGGTCAAGTGTTTTGAAGAGGTTCATTGCTAATGAAAATAAATAATACTTGACATTTGACACTGATCTATCCATGGGATCCAGTGGCTGAAAAAGACTATCCATATGGGGCTCTGTGGCGCAACGGTAGCGCGTCTGACTCCAGATCAGAAGGTTCCATGTTCAAATCACGTCAGGGTCAATGGTTTTGACGAGGTTCATTGCTAATGAAAATCAATAATACTTGACATTTGACACTGATCTATCCATGGGATCCAGTGGCTGAAAAAGTATTTCCATATGGGGCTCTGTGGCGCAACGGTAGTGCGTCTGACTCCAGATCAGAAGCTTGCGTGTTCAAATCACGTCAGGGTCAAGTGTATTGAAGAGGTTCAGTGCTAATGAAAATAAATAATACTTGACATTTGACACTGATCAATCCATGTGATCCAGTGGCTGAACTTGCCTTTCCATATTGGGCTCTGTGGCGCAACGGTAGCGCGTCTGACTCCAGAATAGAAGGTTGCGTGTTCAAATCACGTCAGGGTCAAGTGTTTTGAAGAGGTTCATTGCTAATGAAAATAATTAATACTTGACATTTGACACTGATCAATCCATGTGATCCAGTGGCTGAACTTGACTTTGCATATTGGGCTCTGTGGCGCAACGGTAGCGCGTCTGACTCCAGATCAGAAGGTTGCGTGTTCAAATCACGTCAGGGTAAAAGGTTTTGAAGAGGTTCATTGCTAATGAAAATAAGTAATACTTGACATTTGACACTGATCTATCCATGGGATCCAGTGGCTGAAAAAGACTAGCCATATGGGGCTCTGTGGCGCAACGGTAGCGCGTCTGACTCCAGATCAGAAGGTTGCGTGTTCAAATCACGTCAGGGTCAATGGTTTTGACGAGGTTCATTGCTAATGAAAATTAATAATACTTGACATTTGACACTGATCTATCCATGGGATCCAGTGGCTGAAAAAGTCTTTCCATATGGGGCTCTGTGGCGCAACGGTAGTGCGTCTGACTCCAGATCAGAAGGTTGCGTGTTCAAATCACGTCAGGGTCAAGTGTATTGAACAGGTTCAGTGCTAATGAAAATAAATAATTCTTGACATTTGACACTGATCAATCCATGTGATCCAGTGGCTGAACTTGCCTTTCCATATTGGGCTCTGTGGCGCAACGGTAGTGCGTCTGACTCCAGATCAAAAAGTTGCGTGTTCAAATCACGTCAGGGTCAAAGGTTTTGAAGAGGTTCATTGCTAATGAAATTAAGTAATACTTGACATTTGACACTGATCTATCCATGGGATCCAGTGGCTGAAAAAGACTTTAGATATGGGGCTCTGTGGCGCAACGGTAGCGCGTCTGACTCCAGATCAGAAGGTTGCGTGTTCAAATCACGTCAGGGTCAAGTGTTTTGAAGAGGTTCATTGCTACTGAAAATAAGTAATACTTGACATTTGACACTGATCTATCCATGGGATCCCGTGGCTGAAAATGCTTTGGATTGGGGCTCTGCGGCGCAACGGTAGCGCGTCTGACTTCAGATCAGAAGGTTGCTTTTTCAAATCACGTCAGGGTCAATGTTTTTGAAGAGGTTCATTGCTAATGAAAAGAAATAATACTTGACATTTGACACTGATCTCTCCATGGGATCCAGTGGCTGAAAAATACTTTCCATATGGGGCTCTGTGGCGCAACGGTAGCGCGTCTGACTCCAGATCAGAAGGTTGCGTGTTCAAATCACGTCAGGGTCAAAGGTTTTGAAGAGGTTCATTGCTAATGAAAATAAGTAATACTTGAAATTTGACACTGATCTATCCATTGGATCCAGTGGCTGAAAAAGTCTTTCGATATGGGGCTCTGTGGCGCAACGGTAGCGTGTCTGACTCCAGATCAGAAGGTTGCGTGTTCAAATCACGTCAGGGTCAAGGGTTTTGACGAGGTTCATTGCTAATGAAAAGAAATAATACTTGACATTTGACACTGATCTCTCCATGGGATCCAGTGGCTGAAAAATACTTTCCATATGGGGCTCTGTGGCGCAACGGTAGCGCGTCTGACTCCAGATCAGAAGGTTGCGTGTTCAAATCACGTCAGGGTCAAGGGTTTTGAAGAGGTTCATTGCTAATGAAAATAAGTAATACTTGACATTTGACACTGATCAATCCACGTGATCCAGTGGCTGTACTTCACTTTCCATATTGGGCTCTGTGGCGCAACGGTAGCGCGTCTGACTCCAGATCAGAAGGTTGCATGTTCAAATCACATCAGGGTCAAAGGTTTTGAAGAGGTTCATTGCTAATGAAAATAAGTAATACTTGACATTTGACACTGATCTATCCATGGGATCCAGTGGCTGAAAAAGACTATCCATATGGGGCTCTGTGGCGCAACGGTAGCGCGTCTGACTCCAGATCAGAAGGTTGCGTGTTCAAATCAAGTCAGGGTCAAAGGTTTTGAAGAGGTTCATTGCTAATGAAAATAAGTAATACTTGACATTTGACACTGATCTATCCATGGGATCCAGTGGCTGAAAAAGTCTTTCGATATAGGGCTCTGTGGCGCAACGGTAGCGCGTCTGACTCCAGATCAGAAGGTTGCGTGTTCAAATCACGTCAAGGTCAAGTGTTTTGAAGAGGTTCATTGCTAATGAAAATAAATAATACTTGACATTTGACACTGATCTATCCATGGGATCCAGTGGCTGAAAAAGACTATCCATATGGGGCTCTGTGGCGCAACGGTAGCGTGTCTGACTCCAGATCAGAAGGTTGCGTGTTCAAATCACGTCAGGGTCAAAGGTTTTGAAGAGGTTCATTGCTAATGAAAATTAATAATACTTGACATTTGACACTGATCTATCCATGGGATCCAGTGGCTGAAAAAGTATTTCCATATGGGGCTCTGTGGCGCAACGGTAGTGCGTCTGACTCCAGATCAGAAGGTTGCGTGTTCAAATCACGTCAGGGTCAAGTGTATTGAAGAGGTTCAGTGCTAATGAAAATAAATAATACTTGACATTTGACACTGATCAATCCATGTGATCCAGTGGCTGAACTTGCCTTTCCATATTGGGCTCTGTGGCGCAACGGTAGCGCGTCTGACTCCAGATCAGAAAGTTGCGTGTTCAAATCACGCCAGGGTCAAAGGTTTTGAAGAGGTTCATTGCTAATGAAATTAAGTAATACTTGACATTTGACACTGATCTATCCATGGGATCCAGTGGCTGAAAAAGACTTTAGATATGGGGCTCTGTGGTGCAACGGTAGCGCGTCTGACTCCAGATCAGAAGGTTGCGTGTTCAAATCACGTCAGGGTCAAGTGTTTTGAAGAGGTTCATTGCTAATGAAAATAATTAATACCTGACATTTGACACTGATCAATCCATGTGATCCATTTGCTGAACTTGACTTTGCATATTGGGCTCTGTGGTGCAACGGTAGCGCGTCTGACTCCAGATCAGAAGGTTGAGTGTTCAAATCATGTCAGGGTCAAAGGTTTTGAAGAGGTTCATTGCTAATGAAAATAAGTAATACTTGACATTTGACACTGATCTATCCATGGGATCCCGTGGCTGAAAATGGGGCAGCGGTGGCCTAATGGTTAGAGAAGCGGGTTTGTGACCAGAAGGTCGCCGGTTCGATCCCCGGGACCGGCAGGACAAATCTGCAGCTGAAGTGCCCTTGAGCACGGCACTTAACCCCCAACTGCTCCAGTGGAGTTGCTCAGTGGCCAATGGTGTCAGACTGTGGTTGTACTGGGCAGCTCCCAGGTATGAATGGAACTGTGTGAATGTGAAGCAGGGCGTTCCTGAAAAAGAGCATCTGTGCTCAGCGAACCTACCCTGGGTAAATAAAGGTTAAAAAAAAAAAAAAAAAAAAAAAAAAATGCTTTGGATTGGGGCTCTGTGGCGCAACGGTAGCGCGTCTGACTCCAGATCAGAAGGTTGCGTGTTCAAATCACGTCAGGGTCAATGTTTTTGAAGTGGTTCATTGCTAATGAAAAGAAATAATACTTGACATTTGACACTGATCTCTCCATGGGATCCAGTGACTGAAAAATACCTTCCATATGGGGCTCTGTGGCGCAACGGTAGCGCGTCTGACTCCAGATCAGAAGGTTGCGTGTTCAAATCACGTCAGGGTCAAGGGTTTTGAAGAGGTTCATTGCTAATGAAAATATGTAATACTTGACATTTGACACTGATCAATCCATGTGATCCAGTGGCTGAACTTCACTTTCCATATTGGGCTCTGTGGCGCAACGGTAGCGTGTCTGACTCCAGATCAGAAGGTTGCGTGTTCAAATCACGTCAAGGTCAAGTGTTTTGAAGAGGTTCATTGCTAATGAAAATAAATAATACTTGACATTTGACACTGATCTATCCATGGGATCCAGTGGCTGAAAAAGACTATCCATATGGGGCTCTGTGGTGCAACGGTAGCGCGTCTGACTCCAGATCAGAAGGTTGCGTGTTCAAATCACGTCAGGGTCAATGGTTTTTTGACGAGGTTCATTGCTAATGAAAATTAATAATACTTGACATTTGACACTGATCTATCCATGGGATCCAGTGGCTGAAAAAGTCTTTCCATATGGGGCTCTGTGGCGCAACGGTAGTGCGTCTGACTCCAGATCAGAAGGTTGCGTGTTCAAATCACGTCAGGGTCAAGTGTATTGAAGAGGTTCAGTGCTAATGAAAATAAATAATTCTTGACATTTGACACTGATCAATCCATGTGATCCAGTGGCTGAACTTGCCTTTCCATGTTGGGCTCTGTGGCGCAACGGTAGTGCGTCTGACTCCAGATCAGAAATTTGCGTGTTCAAATCACGTCAGGGTCAAAGGTTTTGAAGAGGTTCATTGCTACTGAAAATAAGTAATACTTGACATTTGACACTGATCTATCCATGGGATCCCGTGGCTGAAAATGCTTTGGATTGGGGCTCTGCGGCGCAACGGTAGCGCGTCTGACTTCAGATCAGAAGGTTGCTTGTTCAAATCACGTCAGGGTCAATGTTTTTGAAGAGGTTCATTGCTAATGAAAAGAAATAATACTTGACATTTGACACTGATCTCTCCATGGGATCCAGTGGCTGAAAAATACTTTCCATATGGGGCTCTGTGGCGCAACGGTAGTGCGTCTGACTCCAGATCAGAAGGTTGCGTGTTCAAATCACGTCAGGGTCAAAGGTTTTGAAGAGGTTCATTGCTAATGAAAATAAGTAATACTTGAAATTTGACACTGATCTATCCATGGGATCCAGTGGCTGAAAAAGTCTTTCGATATGGGGCTCTGTGGCGCAACGGTAGCGTGTCTGACTCCAGATCAGAAGGTTGCGTGTTCAAATCACGTCAGGGTCAAGGGTTTTGACGAGGTTCATTGCTAATGAAAAGAAATAATACTTGAGATTTGACACTGATCTCTCCATGGGATCCAGTGGCTGAAAAATACTTTCCATATGGGGCTCTGTGGCGCAACGGTAGCGCGTCTGACTCCAGATCAGAAGGTTGCGTGTTCAAATCACGTCAGGGTCAAGGGTTTTGAAGAGGTTCATTGCTAATGAAAATAAGTAATACTTGACATTTGACACTGATCAATCCATGTGATCCAGTGGCTGTACTTCACTTTCCATATTGGGCTCTGTGGCGCAACGGTAGCGCGTCTGACTCCAGATCAGAAGGTTGCATGTTCAAATCACATCAGGGTCAAAGGTTTTGAAGAGGTTCATTGCTAATGAAAATAAGTAATACTTGACATTTGACACTGATCTATCCATGGGATCCAGTGGCTGAAAAAGTCTTTCGATATGGGGCTCTGTGGCGCAACGGTAGCACGTCTGATTCCAGATCAGAAGGTTGCGTGTTCAAATCACGTCAAGGTCAAGTGTTTTGAAGAGGTTCATTGCTAATGAAAATAAATAATACTTGACATTTGACACTGATCTATCCATGGGATCCAGTGGCTGAAAAAGACTATCCATATGGGGCTCTGTGGCGCAACGGTAGCGCGTCTGACTCCAGATCAGAAGGTTCCATGTTCAAATCACGTCAGGGTCAATGGTTTTGACGAGGTTCATTGCTAATGAAAATCAATAATACTTGACATTTGACACTGATCTATCCATGGGATCCAGTGGCTGAAAAAGTATTTCCATATGGGGCTCTGTGGCGCAACGGTAGTGCGTCTGACTCCAGATCAGAAGCTTGCGTGTTCAAATCACGTCAGGGTCAAGTGTATTGAAGAGGTTCAGTGCTAATGAAAATAAATAATACTTGACATTTGACACTGATCAATCCATGTGATCCAGTGGCTGAACTTGCCTTTCCATATTGGGCTCTGTGGCGCAACGGTAGCGCGTCTGACTCCAGAATAGAAGGTTGCGTGTTCAAATCACGTCAGGGTCAAGTGTTTTGAAGAGGTTCATTGCTAATGAAAATAATTAATACTTGACATTTGACACTGATCAATCCATGTGATCCAGTGGCTGAACTTGACTTTGCATATTGGGCTCTGTGGCGCAACGGTAGCGCGTCTGACTCCAGATCAGAAGGTTGCGTGTTCAAATCACGTCAGGGTAAAAGGTTTTGAAGAGGTTCATTGCTAATGAAAATAAGTAATACTTGACATTTGACACTGATCTATCCATGGGATCCAGTGGCTGAAAAAGACTAGCCATATGGGGCTCTGTGGCGCAACGGTAGCGCGTCTGACTCCAGATCAGAAGGTTGCGTGTTCAAATCACGTCAGGGTCAATGGTTTTGACGAGGTTCATTGCTAATGAAAATTAATAATACTTGACATTTGACACTGATCTATCCATGGGATCCAGTGGCTGAAAAAGTCTTTCCATATGGGGCTCTGTGGCGCAACGGTAGTGCGTCTGACTCCAGATCAGAAGGTTGCATGTTCAAATCACGTCAGGGTCAAGTGTATTGAAGAGGTTCAGTGCTAATGAAAATAAATAATTCTTGACATTTGACACTGATCAATCCATGTGATCCAGTGGCTGAACTTGCCTTTCCATATTGGGCTCTGTGGCGCAACGGTAGTGCGTCTGACTCCAGATCAGAAAGTTGCGTGTTCAAATCACGTCAGGGTCAAAGGTTTTGAAGAGGTTCATTGCTAATGAAATTAAGTAATACTTGACATTTGACACTGATCTATCCATGGGATCCAGTGGCTGAAAAAGACTTTAGATATGGGGCTCTGTGGTGCAACGGTAGCGCGTCTGACTCCAGATCAGAAGGTTGCGTGTTCAAATCACGTCAGGGTCAAGTGTTTTGAAGAGGTTCATTGCTACTGAAAATAAGTAATACTTGACATTTGACACTGATCTATCCATGGGATCCCGTGGCTGAAAATGCTTTGGATTGGGGCTCTGCGGCGCAACGGTAGCGCGTCTGACTTCAGATCAGAAGGTTGCTTTTTCAAATCACGTCAGGGTCAATGTTTTTGAAGAGGTTCATTGCTAATGAAAAGAAATAATACTTGACATTTGACACTGATCTCTCCATGGGATCCAGTGGCTGAAAAATACTTGCCATATGGGGCTCTGTGGCGCAACGGTAGCGCGTCTGACTCCAGATCAGAAGGTTGCGTGTTCAAATCACGTCAGGGTCAAAGGTTTTGAAGAGGTTCATTGCTAATGAAAATAAGTAATACTTGAAATTTGACACTGATCTATCCATTGGATCCAGTGGCTGAAAAAGTCTTTCGATATGGGGCTCTGTGGCGCAACGGTAGCGTGTCTGACTCCAGATCAGAAGGTTGCGTGTTCAAATCACGTCAGGGTCAAGGGTTTTGACGAGGTTCATTGCTAATGAAAAGAAATAATACTTGACATTTGACACTGATCTCTCCATGGGATCCAGTGGCTGAAAAATACTTTCCATATGGGGCTCTGTGGCGCAACGGTAGCGCGTCTGACTCCAGATCAGAAGGTTGCGTGTTCAAATCACGTCAGGGTCAAGGGTTTTGAAGAGGTTCATTGCTAATGAAAATAAGTAATACTTGACATTTGACACTGATCAATCCACGTGATCCAGTGGCTGTACTTCACTTTCCATATTGGGCTCTGTGGCGCAACGGTAGCGCGTCTGACTCCAGATCAGAAGGTTGCATGTTCAAATCACATCAGGGTCAAAGGTTTTGAAGAGGTTCATTGCTAATGAAAATAAGTAATACTTGACATTTGACACTGATCTATCCATGGGATCCAGTGGCTGAAAAAGTCTTTCGATATGGGGCTCTGTGGCGCAACGGTAGCGCGTCTGACTCCAGATCAGAAGGTTGCGTGTTCAAATCACGTCAAGGTCAAGTGTTTTGAAGAGGTTCATTGCTAATGAAAATAAATAATACTTGACATTTGACACTGATCTATCCATGGGATCCAGTGGCTGAAAAAGACTATCCATATGGGGCTCTGTGGCGCAACGGTAGCGCGTCTGACTCCAGATCAGAAGGTTCCATGTTCAAATCACGTCAGGGTCAATGGTTTTGACGAGGTTCATTGCTAATGAAAATCAATAATACTTGACATTTGACACTGATCTATCCATGGGATCCAGTGGCTGAAAAAGTATTTCCATATGGGGCTCTGTGGCGCAACGGTAGCGCGTCTGACTCCAGATCAGAAGGTTGCGTGTTCAAATCACGTCAGGGTCAATGTTTTTGAAGTGGTTCATTGCTAATGAAAAGAAATAATACTTGACATTTGACACTGATCTCTCCATGGGATCCAGTGACTGAAAAATACCTTCCATATGGGGCTCTGTGGCGCAACGGTAGCGCGTCTGACTCCAGATCAGAAGGTTGCGTGTTCAAATCACGTCAGGGTCAAGGGTTTTGAAGAGGTTCATTGCTAATGAAAATATGTAATACTTGACATTTGACACTGATCAATCCATGTGATCCAGTGGCTGAACTTCACTTTCCATATTGGGCTCTGTGGCGCAACGGTAGCGTGTCTGACTCCAGATCAGAAGGTTGCGTGTTCAAATCACGTCAAGGTCAAGTGTTTTGAAGAGGTTCATTGCTAATGAAAATAAATAATACTTGACATTTGACACTGATCTATCCATGGGATCCAGTGGCTGAAAAAGACTATCCATATGGGGCTCTGTGGTGCAACGGTAGCGCGTCTGACTCCAGATCAGAAGGTTGCGTGTTCAAATCACGTCAGGGTCAATGGTTTTTTGACGAGGTTCATTGCTAATGAAAATTAATAATACTTGACATTTGACACTGATCTATCCATGGGATCCAGTGGCTGAAAAAGTCTTTCCATATGGGGCTCTGTGGCGCAACGGTAGTGCGTCTGACTCCAGATCAGAAGGTTGCGTGTTCAAATCACGTCAGGGTCAAGTGTATTGAAGAGGTTCAGTGCTAATGAAAATAAATAATTCTTGACATTTGACACTGATCAATCCATGTGATCCAGTGGCTGAACTTGCCTTTCCATGTTGGGCTCTGTGGCGCAACGGTAGTGCGTCTGACTCCAGATCAGAAATTTGCGTGTTCAAATCACGTCAGGGTCAAAGGTTTTGAAGAGGTTCATTGCTACTGAAAATAAGTAATACTTGACATTTGACACTGATCTATCCATGGGATCCCGTGGCTGAAAATGCTTTGGATTGGGGCTCTGCGGCGCAACGGTAGCGCGTCTGACTTCAGATCAGAAGGTTGCTTGTTCAAATCACGTCAGGGTCAATGTTTTTGAAGAGGTTCATTGCTAATGAAAAGAAATAATACTTGACATTTGACACTGATCTCTCCATGGGATCCAGTGGCTGAAAAATACTTTCCATATGGGGCTCTGTGGCGCAACGGTAGTGCGTCTGACTCCAGATCAGAAGGTTGCGTGTTCAAATCACGTCAGGGTCAAAGGTTTTGAAGAGGTTCATTGCTAATGAAAATAAGTAATACTTGAAATTTGACACTGATCTATCCATGGGATCCAGTGGCTGAAAAAGTCTTTCGATATGGGGCTCTGTGGCGCAACGGTAGCGTGTCTGACTCCAGATCAGAAGGTTGCGTGTTCAAATCACGTCAGGGTCAAGGGTTTTGACGAGGTTCATTGCTAATGAAAAGAAATAATACTTGAGATTTGACACTGATCTCTCCATGGGATCCAGTGGCTGAAAAATACTTTCCATATGGGGCTCTGTGGCGCAACGGTAGCGCGTCTGACTCCAGATCAGAAGGTTGCGTGTTCAAATCACGTCAGGGTCAAGGGTTTTGAAGAGGTTCATTGCTAATGAAAATAAGTAATACTTGACATTTGACACTGATCAATCCATGTGATCCAGTGGCTGTACTTCACTTTCCATATTGGGCTCTGTGGCGCAACGGTAGCGCGTCTGACTCCAGATCAGAAGGTTGCATGTTCAAATCACATCAGGGTCAAAGGTTTTGAAGAGGTTCATTGCTAATGAAAATAAGTAATACTTGACATTTGACACTGATCTATCCATGGGATCCAGTGGCTGAAAAAGTCTTTCGATATGGGGCTCTGTGGCGCAACGGTAGCACGTCTGATTCCAGATCAGAAGGTTGCGTGTTCAAATCACGTCAAGGTCAAGTGTTTTGAAGAGGTTCATTGCTAATGAAAATAAATAATACTTGACATTTGACACTGATCTATCCATGGGATCCAGTGGCTGAAAAAGACTATCCATATGGGGCTCTGTGGCGCAACGGTAGCGCGTCTGACTCCAGATCAGAAGGTTCCATGTTCAAATCACGTCAGGGTCAATGGTTTTGACGAGGTTCATTGCTAATGAAAATCAATAATACTTGACATTTGACACTGATCTATCCATGGGATCCAGTGGCTGAAAAAGTATTTCCATATGGGGCTCTGTGGCGCAACGGTAGTGCGTCTGACTCCAGATCAGAAGCTTGCGTGTTCAAATCACGTCAGGGTCAAGTGTATTGAAGAGGTTCAGTGCTAATGAAAATAAATAATACTTGACATTTGACACTGATCAATCCATGTGATCCAGTGGCTGAACTTGCCTTTCCATATTGGGCTCTGTGGCGCAACGGTAGCGCGTCTGACTCCAGAATAGAAGGTTGCGTGTTCAAATCACGTCAGGGTCAAGTGTTTTGAAGAGGTTCATTGCTAATGAAAATAATTAATACTTGACATTTGACACTGATCAATCCATGTGATCCAGTGGCTGAACTTGACTTTGCATATTGGGCTCTGTGGCGCAACGGTAGCGCGTCTGACTCCAGATCAGAAGGTTGCGTGTTCAAATCACGTCAGGGTAAAAGGTTTTGAAGAGGTTCATTGCTAATGAAAATAAGTAATACTTGACATTTGACACTGATCTATCCATGGGATCCAGTGGCTGAAAAAGACTAGCCATATGGGGCTCTGTGGCGCAACGGTAGCGCGTCTGACTCCAGATCAGAAGGTTGCGTGTTCAAATCACGTCAGGGTCAATGGTTTTGACGAGGTTCATTGCTAATGAAAATTAATAATACTTGACATTTGACACTGATCTATCCATGGGATCCAGTGGCTGAAAAAGTCTTTCCATATGGGGCTCTGTGGCGCAACGGTAGTGCGTCTGACTCCAGATCAGAAGGTTGCATGTTCAAATCACGTCAGGGTCAAGTGTATTGAAGAGGTTCAGTGCTAATGAAAATAAATAATTCTTGACATTTGACACTGATCAATCCATGTGATCCAGTGGCTGAACTTGCCTTTCCATATTGGGCTCTGTGGCGCAACGGTAGTGCGTCTGACTCCAGATCAGAAAGTTGCGTGTTCAAATCACGTCAGGGTCAAAGGTTTTGAAGAGGTTCATTGCTAATGAAATTAAGTAATACTTGACATTTGACACTGATCTATCCATGGGATCCAGTGGCTGAAAAAGACTTTAGATATGGGGCTCTGTGGTGCAACGGTAGCGCGTCTGACTCCAGATCAGAAGGTTGCGTGTTCAAATCACGTCAGGGTCAAGTGTTTTGAAGAGGTTCATTGCTACTGAAAATAAGTAATACTTGACATTTGACACTGATCTATCCATGGGATCCCGTGGCTGAAAATGCTTTGGATTGGGGCTCTGCGGCGCAACGGTAGCGCGTCTGACTTCAGATCAGAAGGTTGCTTTTTCAAATCACGTCAGGGTCAATGTTTTTGAAGAGGTTCATTGCTAATGAAAAGAAATAATACTTGACATTTGACACTGATCTCTCCATGGGATCCAGTGGCTGAAAAATACTTGCCATATGGGGCTCTGTGGCGCAACGGTAGCGCGTCTGACTCCAGATCAGAAGGTTGCGTGTTCAAATCACGTCAGGGTCAAAGGTTTTGAAGAGGTTCATTGCTAATGAAAATAAGTAATACTTGAAATTTGACACTGATCTATCCATTGGATCCAGTGGCTGAAAAAGTCTTTCGATATGGGGCTCTGTGGCGCAACGGTAGCGTGTCTGACTCCAGATCAGAAGGTTGCGTGTTCAAATCACGTCAGGGTCAAGGGTTTTGACGAGGTTCATTGCTAATGAAAAGAAATAATACTTGACATTTGACACTGATCTCTCCATGGGATCCAGTGGCTGAAAAATACTTTCCATATGGGGCTCTGTGGCGCAACGGTAGCGCGTCTGACTCCAGATCAGAAGGTTGCGTGTTCAAATCACGTCAGGGTCAAGGGTTTTGAAGAGGTTCATTGCTAATGAAAATAAGTAATACTTGACATTTGACACTGATCAATCCACGTGATCCAGTGGCTGTACTTCACTTTCCATATTGGGCTCTGTGGCGCAACGGTAGCGCGTCTGACTCCAGATCAGAAGGTTGCATGTTCAAATCACATCAGGGTCAAAGGTTTTGAAGAGGTTCATTGCTAATGAAAATAAGTAATACTTGACATTTGACACTGATCTATCCATGGGATCCAGTGGCTGAAAAAGTCTTTCGATATGGGGCTCTGTGGCGCAACGGTAGCGCGTCTGACTCCAGATCAGAAGGTTGCGTGTTCAAATCACGTCAAGGTCAAGTGTTTTGAAGAGGTTCATTGCTAATGAAAATAAATAATACTTGACATTTGACACTGATCTATCCATGGGATCCAGTGGCTGAAAAAGACTATCCATATGGGGCTCTGTGGCGCAACGGTAGCGCGTCTGACTCCAGATCAGAAGGTTCCATGTTCAAATCACGTCAGGGTCAATGGTTTTGACGAGGTTCATTGCTAATGAAAATCAATAATACTTGACATTTGACACTGATCTATCCATGGGATCCAGTGGCTGAAAAAGTATTTCCATATGGGGCTCTGTGGCGCAACGGTAGTGCGTCTGACTCCAGATCAGAAGGTTGCGTGTTCAAATCACGTCAGGGTCAAGTGTATTGAAGAGGTTCAGTGCTAATGAAAATAAATAATACTTGACATTTGACACTGATCAATCCATGTGATCCAGTGGCTGAACTTGCCTTTCCATATTGGGCTCTGTGGCGCAACGGTAGCGCGTCTGACTCCAGATCAGAAGGTTGCGTGTTCAAATCACGTCAGGGTCAAGTGTTTTGAAGAGGTTCATTGCTAATGAAAATAATTAATACTTGACATTTGACACTGATCAATCCATGTGATCCAGTGGCTGAACTTGACTTTGCATATTGGGCTCTGTGGTGCAACGGTAGCGCGTCTGACTCCAGATCAGAAGGTTGCGTGTTCAAATCACGTCAAGGTCAAGTGTTTTGAAGAGGTTCATTGCTAATGAAAATAAATAATACTTGACATTTGACACTGATCTATCCATGGGATCCAGTGGCTGAAAAAGACTATCCATATGGGGCTCTGTGGCGCAACGGTAGCGCGTCTGACTCCAGATCAGAAGGTTCCATGTTCAAATCACGTCAGGGTCAATGGTTTTGACGAGGTTCATTGCTAATGAAAATCAATAATACTTGACATTTGACACTGATCTATCCATGGGATCCAGTGGCTGAAAAAGTATTTCCATATGGGGCTCTGTGGCGCAACGGTAGTGTGTCTGACTCCAGATCAGAAGGTTGCGTGTTCAAATCACGTCAGGGTCAAGTGTATTGAAGAGGTTCAGTGCTAATGAAAATAAATAATACTTGACATTTGACACTGATCAATCCATGTGATCCAGTGGCTGAACTTGCCTTTCCATATTGGGCTCTGTGGCGCAACGGTAGCGCGTCTGACTCCAGATCAGAAGGTTGCGTGTTCAAATCACGTCAGGGTCAAGTGTTTTGAAGAGGTTCATTGCTAATGAAAATAATTAATACTTGACATTTGACACTGATCAATCCATGTGATCCAGTGGCTGAACTTGACTTTGCATATTGGGCTCTGTGGCGCAACGGTAGCGCGTCTGACTCCAGATCAGAAGGTTGCGTGTTCAAATCACGTCAGGGTAAAAGGTTTTGAAGAGGTTCATTGCTAATGAAAATAAGTAATACTTGACATTTGACACTGATCTATCCATGGGATCCAGTGGCTGAAAAATACTTTTGATATGGGGCTCTGTGGCGCAACGGTAGCGCGTCTGACTCCAGATCAGAAGGTTGCGTGTTCAAATCACGTCAGGGTCAAGTGTTTTGAAGAGGTTCATTGCTACTGAAAATAAGTAATACTTGACATTTGACACTGATCTATCCATGGGATCCCGTGGCTGAAAATGCTTTGGATTGGGGCTCTGTGGCGCAACGGTAGCGCGTCTGACTCCAGATCAGAAGGTTGCGTGTTCAAATCACGTCAGGGTCAATGTTTTTGAAGTGGTTCATTGCTAATGAAAAGAAATAATACTTGACATTTGACACTGATCTCTCCATGGGATCCAGTGGCTGAAAAATACCTTCCATATGGGGCTCTGTGGCGCAACGGTAGCGCGTCTGACTCCAGATCAGAAGGTTGCGTGTTCAAATCACGTCAGGGTCAAGGGTTTTGAAGAGGTTCATTGCTAATGAAAATAAGTAATACTTGACATTTGACACTGATCAATCCATGTGATCCAGTGGCTGAACTTCACTTTCCATATTGGGCTCTGTGGCGCAACGGTAGCGCGTCTGACTCCAGATCAGAAGGTTGCGTGTTCAAATCAAGTCAGGGTCAAAGGTTTTGAAGAGGTTCATTGCTAATGAAAATAAGTAATACTTGACATTTGACACTGATCTATCCATGGGATCCAGTGGCTGAAAAAGTCTTTCGATATAGGGCTCTGTGGCGCAACGGTAGCGCGTCTGACTCCAGATCAGAAGGTTGCGTGTTCAAATCACGTCAAGGTCAAGTGTTTTGAAGAGGTTCATTGCTAATGAAAATAAATAATACTTGACATTTGACACTGATCTATCCATGGGATCCAGTGGCTGAAAAAGACTATCCATATGGGGCTCTGTGGCGCAACGGTAGCGCGTCTGACTCCAGATCAGAAGGTTGCGTGTTCAAATCACGTCAGGGTCAATGGTTTTGACGAGGTTCATTGCTAATGAAAATTAATAATACTTGACATTTGACACTGATCTATCCATGGGATCCAGTGGCTGAAAAAGTCTTTCAATATGGGGCTCTGTGGCGCAACGGTAGTGCGTCTGACTCCAGATCAGAAGGTTGCGTGTTCAAATCACGTCAGGGTCAAGTGTATTGAAGAGGTTCAGTGCTAATGAAAATAAATAATACTTGACATTTGACACTGATCAATCCATGTGATCCAGTGGCTGAACTTGCCTTTCCATATTGGGCTCTGTGGCGCAACGGTAGTGCGTCTGACTCCAGATCAGAAAGTTGCGTGTTCAAATCACGTCAGGGTCAAAAGTTTTGAAGAGGTTCATTGCTAATGAAATTAAGTAATACTTGACATTTGACACTGATCTATCCATGGGATCCAGTGGCTGAAAAAGACTTTAGATATGGGGCTCTGTGGCGCAACGGTAGCGCGTCTGACTCCAGATCAGAAGGTTGCGTGTTCAAATCACGTCAGGGTCAAGTGTTTTGAAGAGGTTCATTGCTACTGAAAATAAGTAATACTTGACATTTGACACTGATCTATCCATGGGATCCCGTGGCTGAAAATGCTTTGGATTGGGGCTCTGCGGCGCAACGGTAGCGCGTCTGACTTCAGATCAGAAGGTTGCTTGTTCAAATCACGTCAGGGTCAATGTTTTTGAAGAGGTTCATTGCTAATGAAAAGAAATAATACTTGACATTTGACACTGATCTCTCCATGGGATCCAGTGGCTGAAAAATACTTTCCATATGGGGCTCTGTGGCGCAACGGTAGCGCGTCTGACTCCAGATCAGAAGGTTGCGTGTTCAAATCACGTCAGGGTCAAAGGTTTTGAAGAGGTTCATTGCTAATGAAAATAAGTAATACTTGAAATTTGACACTGATCTATCCATGGGATCCAGTGGCTGTACTTCACTTTCCATATTGGGCTCTGTGGTGCAACGGTAGCGCGTCTGACTCCAGATCAGAAGGTTGCATGTTCAAATCACATCAGGGTCAAAGGTTTTGAAGAGGTTCATTGCTAATGAAAATAAGTAATACTTGAAATTTGACACTGATCTATCCATGGGATCCAGTGGCTGAAAAAGTCTTTCGATATGGGGCTCTGTGGCGCAACGGTAGCGCGTCTGACTCCAGATCAGAAGGTTGCGTGTTCAAATCACGTCAAGGTCAAGTGTTTTGAAGAGGTTCATTGCTAATGAATATAAATAATACTTGACATTTGACACTGATCTATCCATGGGATCCAGTGGCTGAAAAAGACTTTCAATATGGGGCTCTGTGGCGCAACGGTAGCGTGTCTGACTCCAGATCAGAAGGTTGCGTGTTCAAATCACGTCAGGGTCAAGGGTTTTGACGAGGTTCATTGCTAATGAAAATTAATAATACTTGACATTTGACACTGATCTATCCATGGGATCCAGTGGCTGAAAAAGTCTTTCCATATGGGGCTCTGTGGCGCAACGGTAGTGCGTCTGACTCCTGATCAGAAGGATGCGTGTTCAAATCACGTCAGGGTCAAGTGTTTTGAAGAGGTTCAGTGCTAATGAAAATAAATAATACTTGACATTTGACACTGATCAATCCATGTGATCCAGTGGCTGAAAAAGTCTTTCCATATGGGGCTCTGTGGCGCAACGGTAGTGCGTCTGACTCCTGATCAGAAGGTTGCGTGTTCAAATCACGTCAGGGTCAAAGGTTTTGAAGAGGTTCATTGCTAATGAAAATAAGTAATACTTGAAATTTGACACTGATCTATCCATGGGATCCAGTGGCTGAAAAAGTCTTTCGATATGGGGCTCTGTGGCGCAACGGTAGCGCGTCTGACTCCAGATCAGAAGGTTGCGTGTTCAAATCACGTCAAGGTCAAGTGTTTTGAAGAGGTTCATTGCTAATGAAAATAAATAATACTTGACATTTGACACTGATCTATCCATGGGATCCAGTGGCTGAAAAAGACTTTCCACATGGGGCTCTGTGGCGCAACGGTAGTGTGTCTGACTCCAGATCAGAAGGTTGCGTGTTCAAATCACGTCAGGGTCAAGGGTTTTGACGAGGTTCATTGCTAATGAAAAGAAATAATACTTGACATTTGACACTGATCTCTCCATGGGATCCAGTGGCTGAAAAATACATTCCATATGGGGCTCTGTGGCGCAACGGTAGCGCGTCTGACTCCAGATCAGAAGGTTGCGTGTTCAAATCACGTCAGGGTCAAGGGTTTTGAAGAGGTTCATTGCTAATGAAAATAAGTAATACTTGACATTTGACACTGATCAATCCATGTGATCCAGTGGCTGTACTTCACTTTCCATATTGGGCTCTGTGGTGCAACGGTAGCGCGTCTGACTCCAGATCAGAAGGTTGCATGTTCAAATCACATCAGGGTCAAAGGTTTTGAAGAGGTTCATTGCTAATGAAAATAAGTAATACTTGAAATTTGACACTGATCTATCCATGGGATCCAGTGGCTGAAAAAGTCTTTCGATATGGGGCTCTGTGGCGCAACGGTAGCGCGTCTGACTCCAGATCAGAAGGTTGCGTGTTCAAATCACGTCAAGGTCAAGTGTTTTGAAGAGGTTCATTGCTAATGAATATAAATAATACTTGACATTTGACACTGATCTATCCATGGGATCCAGTGGCTGAAAAAGACTTTCCATATGGGGCTCTGTGGCGCAACGGTAGCGTGTCTGACTCCAGATCAGAAGGTTGCATGTTCAAATCACGTCAGGGTCAAGGGTTTTGACGAGGTTCATTGCTAATGAAAATTAATAATACTTGACATTTGACACTGATCTATCCATGGGATCCAGTGGCTGAAAAAGTCTTTCCATATGGGGCTCTGTGGCGCAACGGTAGTGCGTCTGACTCCTGATCAGAAGGTTGCGTGTTCAAATCACGTCAGGGTCAAGTGTTTTGAAGAGGTTCAGTGCTAATGAAAATAAATAATACTTGACATTTGACACTGATCAATCCATGTGATCCAGTGGCTGAACTTGCCTTTCCATATTGGGCTCTGTGGCGCAACGGTAGCGTGTCTGACTCCAGATCAGAAGGTTGCGTGTTCAAATCACGTTAGGGTCAAAGGTTTTGAAGAGGTTCATTGCTAATGAAATTAAGTAATACTTGACATTTGACACTGATCTATCCATGGGATCCAGTGGCTGAAAAAGACTTTAGATATGGGGCTCTGTGGCGCAACGGTAGCGCGTCTGACTCCAGATCAGAAGGTTGAGTGTTCAAATCACGTCAGGGTCAAAGGTTTTGAAGAGGTTCATTGCTAATGAAAATAAATAATACTTGACATTTGACACTGATCTATCCATGGGATCCAGTGGCTGAAAAAGGCTTTCGAAATGGGGCTCTGTGGCGCAACGGTAGCGCGTCTGACTCCAGATCAGAAGGTTGCGTGTTCAAATCACGTCAGGGTCAAGTGTTTTGAAGAGGTTCATTGCTACTGAAAATAAGTAATACTTGACATTTGACACTGATCTATCCATGGGATCCAGTGGCTGAAAATACTTTGGATTGGGGCTCTGTGGCGCAACGGTAGCGCGTCTGACTCCAGATCAGAAGGTTGCATGTTCAAATCACGTCAGGGTCAACGTTTTTGAAGAGGTTCATTGCTAATGAAAAGAAATAATACTTGACATTTGACACTGATCTATCCATGGGATCCAGTGGCTGAAAAAGTCTTTCCATATGGGGCTCTGTGGCGCAACGGTAGCGCGTCTGACTCCAGATCAGAAGGTTGCGTGTTCAAATCACGTCAGGGTCAAGTGTATTGAAGAGGTTCAGTGCTAATGAAAATAAATAATACTTGACATTTGACACTGATCAATCCATGTGATCCAGTGGCTGAACTTGCCTTTCCATATTGGGCTCTGTGGCGCAACGGTAGCGCGTCTGACTCCAGATCAGAAAGTTGCGTGTTCAAATCACGTCAGGGTCAAAGGTTTTGAAGAGGTTCATTGCTAATGAAATTAAGTAATACTTGACATTTGACACTGATCTATCCATGGGATCCAGTGGCTGAAAAAGACTTTAGATATGGGGCTCTGTGGCGCAACGGTAGCGCGTCTGACTCCAGATCAGAAGGTTGCGTGTTCAAATCACATCAGGGTCAAGTGTTTTGAAGAGGTTCATTGCTACTGAAAATAAGTAATACTTGACATTTGACACTGATCTATCCATGGGATCCCGTGGCTGAAAATGCTTTGGATTGGGGCTCTGCGGCGCAACGGTAGCGCGTCTGACTTCAGATCAGAAGGTTGCGTGTTCAAATCACGTCAGGGTCAATGTTTTTGAAGAGGTTCATTGCTAATGAAAAGAAATAATACTTGACATTTGACACTGATCTCTCCATGGGATCCAGTGGCTGAAAAATACTTTCCATATGGGGCTCTGTGGCGCAACGGTAGCGCGTCTGACTCCAGATCAGAAGGTTGCGTGTTCAAATCACGTCAAGGTCAAGTGTTTTGAAGAGGTTCATTGCTAATGAAAATAAATAATACTTGACATTTGACACTGATCTATCCATGGGATCCAGTGGCTGAAAAAGACTTTCCACATGGGGCTCTGTGGCGCAACGGTAGCGCGTCTGACTCCAGATCAGAAGGTTGCGTGTTCAAATCACGTCAGGGTCAAGGGTTTTGAAGAGGTTCATTGCTAATGAAAATAAGTAATACTTGACATTTGACACTGATCTCTCCATGGGATCCAGTGGCTGAAAAATACTTTCCATATTGGGCTCTGTGGCGCAACGGTAGCGCGTCTGACTCCAGATCAGAAGGTTGCGTGTTCAAATCACATCAGGGTCAAAGGTTTTGAAGAGGTTCATTGCTAATGAAAATAAGTAATACTTGAAATTTGACACTGATCTATCCATGGGATCCAGTGGCTGAAAAAGTCTTTCGATATGGGGCTCTGTGGCGCAACGGTAGCGCGTCTGACTCCAGATCAGAAGGTTGCGTGTTCAAATCACGTCAAGGTCAAGTGTTTTGAAGAGGTTCATTGCTAATGAATATAAATAATACTTGACATTTGACACTGATCTATCCATGGGATCCAGTGGCTGAAAAAGACTTTCCATATGGGGCTCTGTGGCGCAACGGTAGCGTGTCTGACTCCAGATCAGAAGGTTGCGTGTTCAAATCACGTCAGGGTCAAGGGTTTTGACGAGTTTCATTGCTAATGAAAATTAATAATACTTGACATTTGACACTGATCTATCCATGGGATCCAGTGGCTGAAAAAAGCTTTCGAAATGGGGCTCTGTGGCGCAACGGTAGCGCGTCTGACTCCAGATCAGAAGGTTGCGTGTTCAAATCACGTCAGGGTCAAGTGTTTTGAAGAGGTTCATTGCTACTGAAAATAAGTAATACTTGACATTTGACACTGATCTATCCATGGGATCCAGTGGCTGAAAATACTTTGGATTGGGGCTCTGTGGCGCAACGGTAGCGCGTCTGACTCCAGATCAGAAGGTTGCGTGTTCAAATCACGTCAGGGTCAACGTTTTTGAAGAGGTTCATTGCTAATGAAAAGAAATAATACTTGACATTTGACACTGATCTATCCATGGGATCCAGTGGCTGAAAAAGTATTTCCATATGGGGCTCTGTGGCGCAACGGTAGCGCGTCTGACTCCAGATCAGAAGGTTGCGTGTTCAAATCACGTCAGGGTAAATTTTTATTCTTTTTATCCACTATTTCTCCCCATTTCTCTATTTTTCTCCCATCCCAATTTCGTATTATCCAATTCAAGTCAAGTCAAGTCAAGAGTTTTAATTGTCACGGCATACAGGTATACAATGAAATGCGGGTGGTCTTGCCCGCAACGATGTGCAATACAGTGGTACATATAATAGAATCAAAAGAAGAAACAACATTGTGCAGTAACAGGTAGCAGGTAACATGGAGTGACATCTCGGTATCTGTACATAGTTATTTACAGCGCATGTGTGACATGCTAGTTAGCTTTGGTAGTGCAATACACTGTTCCTGTTATTCTAATTTAAAGTGTCCTTTCCTTTGGCCATAAGTGTGCGTGTGTGCGACATGAGTGTGTGCCCGCTCATGTTAAAGTGTTAAGTGGCTGCCCGTGTGTGAGCGTGCACAGTGTGCGTGTCGTGTGTGTGTTCATGTGTGCTTGTGTGTGGACAGTTCAATGTTCTGAGCACTCAACGTACATTGTTCATGGCTCTGATGGCCTGGGGGAAGAAGCTGAGCCTAAGCCGCTCCGTCCTAGTAGCTGGGATTTGCAGGCGTCTGCCTGACCTCAGCAGCTGAAACAGGCTGTTATTGGGGTGGTGAGGGTCTTTCATTATCCTGCAGGCTCTGGATTTGCACCTCTTGTTGTATAGAACCTGCAGGGGGGGTAGTGCAATACCCGTGGTACGCTCGGCTGAGCGCACCACTTTCTGTAGGGCCTTCTTGTCCTGTGCCGTGCTGTTTCCATACCAGGCAGTGATGTTTCCGGTCAGGATGCTCTCTACAGCTCCTGAGTAGAAGGACTGGAGTATCTTCCCCGATACTCTGAACTTCCTTAACTGTCTCAGGTGGTAGAGACGCTGTTTCGCCTTCTTTACTACTGTGCCTATGTGTGTTGACCATGTCAGGTCCTCTGAGATGTGGACCCCCAGGTACTTGAAGCTGCTCACCCTGTCCACGGTAGCCCCGTTTATCATCAGTGGTGTGTGTGTCTCCTGCTGTCCTCTCCTATAATCCACGATCAGTTCCTTGGTTTTGCCAATGTTCAGGAGCAGGCTGTTGTCCTGGCACCAGCGTTCCAGTACCTCAACCTCCTCCCGGTAGGCCTTCTCGTCGTTGTCCGAGATCAGCCCCACCACCACCGTGTCATCTGCGAACTTCACTATGGAGTTGGAGCTGAACTTGGCCACACAGTCGTGTGTGTAGAGTGAGTACAGCAGGGGGCTCAGAACACAGCCCTGGGGGGACCCGATGCTCAGGGTGATGGTGTTGGAGGTCTGACCCCCCACCCTGACCGCCTGGGGTCTTTCGCTCAGAAAGTCCAGTACCCAGGCGCTCAGGGCGGAGCTCAGACCTAGCTCGATCAGCTTGTCCACCAGTCTGGTGGGGACTATGGTGTTGAACGCTGAGCTGTAGTCAATGAACAACAGTCTCACATAGCCCCCCTTCTGACGGTCAAGGTGCGAGAGGGTGCTGTGCAGTACCTGGGAGACCGCGTCGTCGGTGGACCTGTTTGTCCTGTATGCAAATTGCATAGGGTCCATATCACTGGGGAGGGAGGCACAAATGTGGTCCTTGACCAGCCTCTCGAAACATTTCATGACCACAGAGGTGAGTGCCACCGGTCTGTAGTCATTTGGACATGCTGGGGAGGGTTTCTTCGGCACAGGGATGATGGTAGACCTCTTGAAGCAGGCAGGGACCACTGACTCCGCCAGTGATTGATTAAATATGGCGGTGAACACAGGGGCCAGCTGGTTGGCACAGGTCTTGAGTATACGTCCTGTTATGCCATCTGGGCCAGCAGCCTTCCTGGTGTTCACCTGCATAAATGCTCTTCTCACACTGTGTTCCGACAACGAGAGAGCGTCCCCCCCCCCTCGCGGTTGCCCCCCCCCCTCCACAACAGCCGGCGCGCCAGTGACGTCACTAGCCGGAGAGCCAGCAGCGCCACTGTCTACACCAAACCGAGCGTAGAAGGTGTTGAGCTTGTCCGCGAGGGAGGCGTCGTCGCTCCCCATTGAGGGGGCGCTGACTTTATAGTCAGTTATTGTCTTCAGTCCCTGCCATAATCCTCTTGTGTCGTTTTGTGCCATTTGTGTCTCCAGTTTGTCAGCATATGTCCTCTTAGCAAGTTTGACAGCTTTGCGTAGAGTATAGACTGAAGCCTTATACTCCTCCATGTTTCCTGACTCTCTACCCAGGTTGTAGGCGGTGGTACGAGAGTTCAGAGCTGCTCTAATAGTGCTATCCACCCACGGTTTCTGGTTTGGGAAAATCCGCACCGTTTTCCTGAGGACAATACCATCAGCTATTGTTGTTATGTAGCACACCACTATGTCTGCTAGTTCACTGACGTCACTGGCGCTTCCTATGAACATATCCCAATCCGTGTCTGCAAGCACGTCCTTGAGCGTGGCCTCTGATTCGTCGGTCCACTTCTTTGTCTCACGTGACACGACGGCGTCACGTGATCTCTGTTGATATGCCGGAAATAGCAAGATGGAGTCATGATCGCTCGAGCTTGTGGACCCCGTTAATGGCGGAGCGGCTACTGCCTTGTAACCCGCTTTGAACGGGGAATAGCAGTGGTCGAGTGTGTTCTTCCCTCTGGTGGAGCAAGTGATGTGCTGAAAAAAGGACGGCATCACTTTCTTCAGGTTGGCCTGGTTGAAATCGCCGGCCACTACCATCGCTGCGTCTGGGTGTTTGATCTGGTGTCTGTTGAGATGATCGTGTAATTCGCCCAGCGCTTTGCCCGTATTCTCGTGTGGGGGAATATACACGGCAGTCATGACGACTGCTGTGAACTCCCTCGGGAGGTGAAACGGACGACATAGGATAGAAAGATGTTCCAAGTCCGGCGAACACGAGTTTGAGAGGACCTGCACCCCCTCGGGATTAACCCAGGAATTGTTCGTGATGAGGCAGACTCCGCCGCCGATGGTCTTTCCTGAGCCAGCGTTGCGATCTGCACGTAAGACTGTGAAGGCATCCGAGGGAGAGACGCTTTTGTCTGGGGTCGTCGACGTGAGCCATGTCTCTGTGAGACATATAATGTTGATGTCTCTCATCTCCCGTTGGAACCGGACCCTCGCTCTCAGATCATCCATCCTACCCTCCAACGAACGGGCATTCGCCAGAAAGATGGATGGAATTGCTGGGCGGTAAGCAGCTCTTTTTAGTCTCAATCTGATACCTCCTCGTCTCCCTCTGTGTCTTCTCCTGCCGTCGCCTTTGTTTTTTTCTTTGCCGCCATTCTCCCGTCTGATTTCTGCTGGCCATTCTAGGTCAAAAGTGTCTCCAAACTCCTCTTTGAGCCCGGGGTTCAGGTCCATAAGTGTCTGACGGTCGTATGACGTACCCGCCAGTGTTGCTTTAAATAAAAAAGTAGCAAAAACAAACATAATAGCTAAAAGTGAGTACATCGTTGCGGAGCTAAAACCAGAGGCGTCTGACCAGGGTCGCGTCCTCTCTTAAGTCGAAATTCTTCCCTCCCCTGTCTTGAACGTTGCTAGATTATGCCTCCCACTGGTCAGTTGTAGTGAGGACAGAAGCCTTGCATCACGTGTCCCCTCCGGTACACGAGGAGGCAGCCTGTCGCATCTTTTCCCTGCAGCAGCTCGAACTCTCAGTGGCGAGGAGTAACGCGTGGGAGGCTCATGCTGCCCCCGCTACTTCCTGCTTCCGCCACAATAGCGTCACCAAACCGACCAGTGGTTGAAAAAGGCTTTTGATATGGGGCTCTGTGGCGCAACGGTAGCGCGTCTGACTCCAGATCAGAAGGTTGTGTGTTCGAATCACGTCAGGGTCAAAGGTTTTGAAGAGGTTCCTTGCTAATGAAAATAAATAACACTTGACATTTGACACTGATCAATCCATGGGATCCAGTGGCTGAACTAGACTTTTGATATGGGGCTCTGTGCACAACGGTAGCACGTCTGACTCCAGATCAGAAGGTTGCATGTTCAAATCACGTCAGGGTCAACGTTTTTGAAGAGGTTCATTGCTAATGAAAAGAAATAATACTTGACATTTGACACTGATCTATCCATGGGATCCAGTGGCTGAAAAAGTCTTTCCATATGGGGCTCTGTGGCGCAACGGTAGCGCGTCTGACTCCAGATCAGAAGGTTGCGTGTTCAAATCACGTCAGGGTCAAGTGTATTGAAGAGGTTCAGTGCTAATGAAAATAAATAATACTTGACATTTGACACTGATCAATCCATGTGATCCAGTGGCTGAACTTGCCTTTCCATATTGGGCTCTGTGGCGCAACGGTAGCGCGTCTGACTCCAGATCAGAAAGTTGCGTGTTCAAATCACGTCAGGGTCAAAGGTTTTGAAGAGGTTCATTGCTAATGAAATTAAGTAATACTTGACATTTGACACTGATCTATCCATGGGATCCAGTGGCTGAAAAATACTTTAGATATGGGGCTCTGTGGCGCAACGGTAGCGCGTCTGACTCCAGATCAGAAGGTTGCGTGTTCAAATCACATCAGGGTCAAGTGTTTTGAAGAGGTTCATTGCTACTGAAAATAAGTAATACTTGACATTTGACACTGATCTATCCATGGGATCCCGTGGCTGAAAATGCTTTGGATTGTGGCTCTGCGGCGCAACGGTAGCGCGTCTGACTTCAGATCAGAAGGTTGCGTGTTCAAATCACGTCAGGGTCAATGTTTTTGAAGAGGTTCATTGCTAATGAAAAGAAATAATACTTGACATTTGACACTGATCTCTCCATGGGATCCAGTGGCTGAAAAATACTTTCCATATGGGGCTCTGTGGCGCAACGGTAGCGCGTCTGACTCCAGATCAGAAGGTTGCGTGTTCAAATCACGTCAAGGTCAAGTGTTTTGAAGAGGTTCATTGCTAATGAAAATAAATAATACTTGACATTTGACACTGATCTATCCATGGGATCCAGTGGCTGAAAAAGACTTTCCACATGGGGCTCTGTGGCGCAACGGTAGCGCGTCTGACTCCAGATCAGAAGGTTGCGTGTTCAAATCACGTCAGGGTCAAGGGTTTTGAAGAGGTTCATTGCTAATGAAAATAAGTAATACTTGACATTTGACACTGATCTCTCCATGGGATCCAGTGGCTGAAAAATACTTTCCATATTGGGCTCTGTGGCGCAACGGTAGCGCGTCTGACTCCAGATCAGAAGGTTGCGTGTTCAAATCACATCAGGGTCAAAGGTTTTGAAGAGGTTCATTGCTAATGAAAATAAGTAATACTTGAAATTTGACACTGATCTATCCATGGGATCCAGTGGCTGAAAAAGTCTTTCGATATGGGGCTCTGTGGCGCAACGGTAGCGCGTCTGACTCCAGATCAGAAGGTTGCGTGTTCAAATCACGTCAAGGTCAAGTGTTTTGAAGAGGTTCATTGCTAATGAATATAAATAATACTTGACATTTGACACTGATCTATCCATGGGATCCAGTGGCTGAAAAAGACTTTCCATATGGGGCTCTGTGGCGCAACGGTAGCGTGTCTGACTCCAGATCAGAAGGTTGCGTGTTCAAATCACGTCAGGGTCAAGGGTTTTGACGAGTTTCATTGCTAATGAAAATTAATAATACTTGACATTTGACACTGATCTATCCATGGGATCCAGTGGCTGAAAAAAGCTTTCGAAATGGGGCTCTGTGGCGCAACGGTAGCGCGTCTGACTCCAGATCAGAAGGTTGCGTGTTCAAATCACGTCAGGGTCAAGTGTTTTGAAGAGGTTCATTGCTACTGAAAATAAGTAATACTTGACATTTGACACTGATCTATCCATGGGATCCAGTGGCTGAAAATACTTTGGATTGGGGCTCTGTGGCGCAACGGTAGCGCGTCTGACTCCAGATCAGAAGGTTGCGTGTTCAAATCACGTCAGGGTCAACGTTTTTGAAGAGGTTCATTGCTAATGAAAAGAAATAATACTTGACATTTGACACTGATCTATCCATGGGATCCAGTGGCTGAAAAAGTATTTCCATATGGGGCTCTGTGGCGCAACGGTAGCGCGTCTGACTCCAGATCAGAAGGTTGCGTGTTCAAATCACGTCAGGGTAAATTTTTATTCTTTTTATCCACTATTTCTCCCCATTTCTCTATTTTTCTCCCATCCCAATTTCGTATTATCCAATTCAAGTCAAGTCAAGTCAAGAGTTTTAATTGTCACGGCATACAGGTATACAATGAAATGCGGGTGGTCTTGCCCGCAACGATGTGCAATACAGTGGTACATATAATAGAATCAAAAGAAGAAACAACATTGTGCAGTAACAGGTAGCAGGTAACATGGAGTGACATCTCGGTATCTGTACATAGTTATTTACAGCGCATGTGTGACATGCTAGTTAGCTTTGGTAGTGCAATACACTGTTCCTGTTATTCTAATTTAAAGTGTCCTTTCCTTTGGCCATAAGTGTGCGTGTGTGCGACATGAGTGTGTGCCCGCTCATGTTAAAGTGTTAAGTGGCTGCCCGTGTGTGAGCGTGCACAGTGTGCGTGTCGTGTGTGTGTTCATGTGTGCTTGTGTGTGGACAGTTCAATGTTCTGAGCACTCAACGTACATTGTTCATGGCTCTGATGGCCTGGGGGAAGAAGCTGAGCCTAAGCCGCTCCGTCCTAGTAGCTGGGATTTGCAGGCGTCTGCCTGACCTCAGCAGCTGAAACAGGCTGTTATTGGGGTGGTGAGGGTCTTTCATTATCCTGCAGGCTCTGGATTTGCACCTCTTGTTGTATAGAACCTGCAGGGGGGGTAGTGCAATACCCGTGGTACGCTCGGCTGAGCGCACCACTTTCTGTAGGGCCTTCTTGTCCTGTGCCGTGCTGTTTCCATACCAGGCAGTGATGTTTCCGGTCAGGATGCTCTCTACAGCTCCTGAGTAGAAGGACTGGAGTATCTTCCCCGATACTCTGAACTTCCTTAACTGTCTCAGGTGGTAGAGACGCTGTTTCGCCTTCTTTACTACTGTGCCTATGTGTGTTGACCATGTCAGGTCCTCTGAGATGTGGACCCCCAGGTACTTGAAGCTGCTCACCCTGTCCACGGTAGCCCCGTTTATCATCAGTGGTGTGTGTGTCTCCTGCTGTCCTCTCCTATAATCCACGATCAGTTCCTTGGTTTTGCCAATGTTCAGGAGCAGGCTGTTGTCCTGGCACCAGCGTTCCAGTACCTCAACCTCCTCCCGGTAGGCCTTCTCGTCGTTGTCCGAGATCAGCCCCACCACCACCGTGTCATCTGCGAACTTCACTATGGAGTTGGAGCTGAACTTGGCCACACAGTCGTGTGTGTAGAGTGAGTACAGCAGGGGGCTCAGAACACAGCCCTGGGGGGACCCGATGCTCAGGGTGATGGTGTTGGAGGTCTGACCCCCCACCCTGACCGCCTGGGGTCTTTCGCTCAGAAAGTCCAGTACCCAGGCGCTCAGGGCGGAGCTCAGACCTAGCTCGATCAGCTTGTCCACCAGTCTGGTGGGGACTATGGTGTTGAACGCTGAGCTGTAGTCAATGAACAACAGTCTCACATAGCCCCCCTTCTGACGGTCAAGGTGCGAGAGGGTGCTGTGCAGTACCTGGGAGACCGCGTCGTCGGTGGACCTGTTTGTCCTGTATGCAAATTGCATAGGGTCCATATCACTGGGGAGGGAGGCACAAATGTGGTCCTTGACCAGCCTCTCGAAACATTTCATGACCACAGAGGTGAGTGCCACCGGTCTGTAGTCATTTGGACATGCTGGGGAGGGTTTCTTCGGCACAGGGATGATGGTAGACCTCTTGAAGCAGGCAGGGACCACTGACTCCGCCAGTGATTGATTAAATATGGCGGTGAACACAGGGGCCAGCTGGTTGGCACAGGTCTTGAGTATACGTCCTGTTATGCCATCTGGGCCAGCAGCCTTCCTGGTGTTCACCTGCATAAATGCTCTTCTCACACTGTGTTCCGACAACGAGAGAGCGTCCCCCCCCCCTCGCGGTTGCCCCCCCCCCTCCACAACAGCCGGCGCGCCAGTGACGTCACTAGCCGGAGAGCCAGCAGCGCCACTGTCTACACCAAACCGAGCGTAGAAGGTGTTGAGCTTGTCCGCGAGGGAGGCGTCGTCGCTCCCCATTGAGGGGGCGCTGACTTTATAGTCAGTTATTGTCTTCAGTCCCTGCCATAATCCTCTTGTGTCGTTTTGTGCCATTTGTGTCTCCAGTTTGTCAGCATATGTCCTCTTAGCAAGTTTGACAGCTTTGCGTAGAGTATAGACTGAAGCCTTATACTCCTCCATGTTTCCTGACTCTCTACCCAGGTTGTAGGCGGTGGTACGAGAGTTCAGAGCTGCTCTAATAGTGCTATCCACCCACGGTTTCTGGTTTGGGAAAATCCGCACCGTTTTCCTGAGGACAATACCATCAGCTATTGTTGTTATGTAGCACACCACTATGTCTGCTAGTTCACTGACGTCACTGGCGCTTCCTATGAACATATCCCAATCCGTGTCTGCAAGCACGTCCTTGAGCGTGGCCTCTGATTCGTCGGTCCACTTCTTTGTCTC
>NC_140170.1:62805434-62807934 GCF_963971535.1 Notolepis coatsorum
AATGAAAATAAGTAATACTTGAAATTTGACACTGATCTATCCATGGGATCCAGTGGCTGAAAAATACTTTCCATATGGGGCTCTGTGGCGCAACGGTAGCGCGTCTGACTCCAGATCAGAAGGTTGCGTGTTCAAATCACGTCAAGGTCAAGTGTTTTGAAGAGGTTCATTGCTAATGAAAATAAATAATACTTGACATTTGACACTGATCTATCCATGGGATCCAGTGGCTGAAAAAGTCTTTCCACATGGGGCTCTGTGGCGCAACGGTAGCGTGTCTGACTCCAGATCAGAAGGTTGCGTGTTCAAATCACGTCAGGGTCAAGGGTTTTGACGAGGTTCATTGCTAATGAAAAGAAATAATACTTGACATTTGACACTGATCTCTCCATGGGATCCAGTGGCTGAAAAATACTTTCCATATGGGGCTCTGTGGCGCAACGGTAGCGCGTCTGACTCCAGATCAGAAGGTTGCGTGTTCAAATCACGTCAGGGTCAAGGGTTTTGAAGAGGTTCATTGCTAATGAAAATAAGTAATACTTGACATTTGACACTGATCAATCCATGTGATCCAGTGGCTCAACTTCACTTTCCATATTGGGCTCTGTGGCGCAACGGTAGCGCATCTGACTCCAGATCAGAAGGTTGCGTGTTCAAATCACATCAGGGTCAAAGGTTTAGAAGAGGTTCATTGCTAATGTAAATAAGTAATACTTGAAATTTGACACTGATCTATCCATGGGATCCAGTGGCTGAAAAAGTCTTTCGATATGGGGCTCTGTGGCGCAACGGTAGCGCGTCTGACTCCAGATCAGAAGGTTGCGTGTTCAAATCACGTCAAGGTCAAGTGTTTTGAAGAGGTTCATTGCTAATGAATATAAATAATACTTGACATTTGACACTGATCTATCCAAGGGATCCAGTGGCTGAAAAAGACTTTCCATATGGGGCTCTGTGGCGCAACGGTAGCGTGTCTGACTCCAGATCAGAAGGTTGCGTGTTCAAATCACGTCAGGGTCAAGGGTTTTGACGAGGTTCATTACTAATGAAAATTAATAATACTTGACATTTGACACTGATCTATCCATGGGATCCAGTGGCTGAAATAGTCTTTCCATATGGGGCTCTGTGGCGCAACGGTAGTGCGTCTGACTCCTGATCAGAAGGTTGCGTGTTCAAATCACGCCAGGGTCAAGTGTTTTGAAGAGGTTCAGTGCTAATGAAAATAAATAATACTTGACATTTGACACTGATCAATCCATGTGATCCAGTGGCTGAACTTGCCTTTCCATATTGGGCTCTGTGGCGCAACGGTAGCGCGTCTGACTCCAGATCAGAAGGTTGCGTGTTCAAATCACGTCAGCGTCAAAGGTTTTGAAGAGGTTCATTGCTAATGAAATTAAGTAATACTTGACATTTGACACTGATCTATCCATGGGATCCAGTGGCTGAAAAAGAATTTAGATATGGGGCTCTGTGGCGCAACGGTAGCGCGTCTGACTCCAGATCAGAAGGTTGCGTGTTCAAATCACGTCAGGGTCAAAGGTTTTGAAGAGGTTCATTGCTAATGAAAATAAATAATACTTGACATTTGACACTGATCTATCCATGGGATCCAGTGGCTGAAAAAGGCTTTCGAAATGGGGCTCTGTGGCGCAACGGTAGCGCGTCTGACTCCAGATCAGAAGGTTGCGTGTTCAAATCACGTCAGGGTCATGTGTTTTGAAGAGGTTCATTGCTACTGAAAATAAGTAATACTTGACATTTGACACTGATCTATCCATGGGATCCAGTGGCTGAAAATACTTTGGATTGGGGCTCTGTGGCGCAACGGTAGCGCGTCTGACTCCAGATCAGAAGGTTGCGTGTTCAAATCACGTCAGGGTCAATGTTTTTGAAGAGGTTCATTGCTAATGAAAAGAAATAATACTTGACATTTGACACTGATCTATCCATGGGATCCAGTGGCTGAAAAAGTCTTTCCATATGGGGCTATGTGGCGCAACGGTAGCGCGTCTGACTCCAGATCAGAAGGTTGCGTGTTCAAATCACGTCAGGGTACATTTTTATTCTTTTTATCCACTATTTCTCCCCATTTCTCTATTTTTCTCCCATCCCAATTTCGTATTATCCAATTCTTCCCTCCCCTGTCTTGAACGTTGCTAGATTATGCCTCCCACTGGTCAGTTGTAGTGAGGACAGAAGCCTTGCATCACGTGTCCCCTCCGGTACACGAGGAGGCAGCCTGTCGCATCTTTTCCCTGCAGCAGCTCGAACTCTCAGTGGCGAGGAGTAACGCGTGGGAGGCTCATGCTGCCCCCTCTACTTCCTGCTTCCGCCACAATAGCGTCACCAAACCGACCAGTGGTTGAAAAAGGCTTTTGATATGGGGCTCTGTGGTGCAACGGTAGCGCGTCTGACTCCAGATCAGAAGGTTGTGTGTTCGAATCACGTCAGGGTCAAAGGTTTTGAAGAGGTTCCTTGCTAATGAAAATAAATA
>NC_140170.1:62815434-62820434 GCF_963971535.1 Notolepis coatsorum
ATTGCTAATGAAAAGAAATAATACTTGACATTTGACACTGATCTATCCATGGGATCCAGTGGCTGAAAAAGTCTTTCCATATGGGGCTATGTGGCGCAACGGTAGCGCGTCTGACTCCAGATCAGAAGGTTGCGTGTTCAAATCACGTCAGGGTAAATTTTTATTCTTTTTATCCACTATTTCTCCCCATTTCTCTATTTTTCTCCCATCCCAATTTCGTATTATCCAATTCTTCCCTCCCCTGTCTTGAACGTTGCTAGATTATGCCTCCCACTGGTCAGTTGTAGTGAGGACAGAAGCCTTGCATCACGTGTCCCCTCCGGTACACGAGGAGGCAGCCTGTCGCATCTTTTCCCTGCAGCAGCTCGAACTCTCAGTGGCGAGGAGTAACGCGTGGGAGGCTCATGCTGCGCCCCCTACTTCCTGCTTCCGCCACAATAGCGTCACCAAACCGACCAGTGGTTGAAAAAGGCTTTTGATATGGGGCTCTGTGGCGCAACGGTAGCGCGTCTGACTCCAGATCAGAAGGTTGCGTGTTCAAATCACGTCAGGGTCAAGTGTTTTGAAGAGGTTCATTGCTACTGATAATAAGTAATACTTGACATTTGACACTGATCTATTTATGGGATCCCGTGGCTGAAAATGCTTTGGATTGGGGCTTTGTGGCGCAACGGTAGCGCGTCTGACTCCAGATCAGAAGGTTGCGTGTTCAAATCACGTCAGGGTCAATGTTTTTGAAGAGGTTCATTGCTAATGAAAAGAAATAGTACTTGACATTTGACACTGATCTCTCCATGGGATCCAGTGGCTGAAAAATACTTTCCATATGGGGCTCTGTGGCGCAACGGTAGCGCGTCTGACTCCAGATCAGAAGGTTGCGTGTTCAAATCACGTCAGGGTCAATGGTTTTGACGAGGTTCATTGCTAATGAAAATTAATAATACTTGACATTTGACACTGATCAATCCATGTGATCCAGTGGCTGAACTTGCCTTTCCATATTGGGCTCTGTGGTGCAACGGTAGCGCGTCTGACTCCAGATCAGAAGGTTGCGTGTTCAAATCACGTCATGGTCAAAGGTTTTGAAGAGGTTCATTGCTAATGAAATTAAGTAATACTTGACATTTGACACTGATCTATCCATGGGATCCAGTGGCTGAAAAAGACTTTAGATATGGGGCTCTGTGGCGCAACGGTAGCGCGTCTGACTCCAGATCAGAAGGTTGCGTGTTCAAATCACGTCAGGGTCAAAGGTTTTGAAGAGGTTCATTGCTAATGAAAATAAATAATACTTGACATTTGACACTGATCTATCCATGGGATCCAGTGGCTGAAAAAGGCTTTCGAAATGGGGCTCTGTGGCGCAACGGTAGCGCGTCTGACTCCACATCAGAAGGTTGCGTGTTCAAATCACGTCAGGGTCAAGTGTTTTGAAGAGGTTCATTGCTACTGAAAATAAGTAATACTTGACATTTGACACTGATCTATCCATGGGATCCAGTGGCTGAAAATACTTTGGTTTGGGGCTCTGTGGCGCAACGGTAGCGCGTCTGACTCCAGATCAGAAGGTTGCGTGTTCAAATCACGTCAGGGTAAATTTTTATTCTTTTTATCCACTATTTCTCCCCATTTCTCTATTTTTCTCCCATCCCAATTTCGTATTATCCAATTCTTCCCTCCCCTGTCTTGAACGTTGCTAGATTATGCCTCCCACTGGTCAGTTGTAGTGAGGACAGAAGCCTTGCATCACGTGTCCCCTCCGGTACACGAGGAGGCAGCCTGTCACATCTTTTCCCTGCAGCAGCTCGAACTCTCAGTGGCGAGGAGTAACGCGTGGGAGGCTCATGCTGCCCCCGCTACTTCCTGCTTCCGCCACAATAGCGTCACCAAACCGACCAGTGGTTGAAAAAGGCTTTTGATATGGGGCTCTGTGGCTCAATGGTAGCGCGTCTGACTCCAGATCAGAAGGTTGTGTGTTCGAATCACGTCAGGGTCAAAGGTTTTGAAGAGGTTCCTTGCTAATGAAAATAAATAATACTTGACATTTGACACTGATCAATCCATGGGATCCAGTGGCTGAACTAGACTTTTGATATGGGGCTCTGTGCACAACGGTAGCACGTCTGACTCCAGATCAGAAGGTTGCGTGTTCAAATCACGTCAGGGTCAAAGGTTTTGAAGAGGTTCATTGCTAATGAAAATAAGTAATACTTGACATTTGACACTGATCTATCCATGGGATCCAGTGGCTGAAAAATACTTTTGATATGGGGCTTTTTGGCGCAACGGTAGTGTGTCTGACTCCAGATCAGAAGGTTGCGTGTTCAAATCACGTCAGGGTCAAGTGTTTTGAAGAGGTTCATTGCTACTGATAATAAGTAATACTTGACATTTGACACTGATCTATTTATGGGATCCCGTGGCTGAAAATGCTTTGGATTGGGGCTCTGTGGCGCAACGGTAGCGCGTCTGACTCCAGATCAGAAGGTTGCGTGTTCAAATCACGTCAGGGTCAATGTTTTTGAAGAGGTTCATTGCTAATGAAAAGAAATAATACTTGACATTTGACACTGATCTCTCCATGGGATCCAGTGGCTGAAAAATACTTTCCATATAGGGGTTTGTGGAGCAACGGTAGCGCGTCTGACTCCAGATCAGAAGGTTGCGTGTTCAAATCACGTCAGGGTCAAGGGTTTTGAAGAGGTTCATTGCTAATGAAAATAAGTAATACTTGACATTTGACACTGATCAATCCATGTGATCCAGTGGCTGAACTTCACTTTCCATATTGGGCTCTGTGGCGCAACGGTAGCGCGTCTGACTCCAGATCAGAAGGTTGCCTGTTCAAATCACGTCAGGGTCAAAGGTTTTGAAGAGGTTCATTGCTAATGAAAATAAGTAATACTTGACATTTGACACTGATCTATCCATGGGATCCAGTGGCTGAAAAAGTCTTTCGATATGGGGCTCGGTAGCGCGTCTGACTCCAGATCAGAAGGTTGCGTGTTCAAATCACGTCAAGGTCAAGTGTTTTGAAGAGGTTCATTGCTAATGAAAATAAATAATACTTGACATTTGACACTGATCTATCCATGGGATCCAGTGGCTGAAAAAGACTTTCCATATGGGGCTCTGTGGCGCAATGGTAGCGTGTCTGACTCCAGATCAGAAGGTTGTGTGTTCAAATCACGTCAGGGTCAATTTTTATTCTTTTTATCCACTATTTCTCCCCATTTCTCTATTTTTCTCCCATCCCAATTTCGTATTATCCAATTCTTCCCTCCCCTGTCTTGAACGTTGCTAGATTATGCCTCCCACTGGTCAGTTGTAGTGAGGACAGAAGCCTTGCATCACGTGTCCCCTCCGGTACACGAGGAGGCAGCCTGTCGCATCTTTTCCCTGCAGCAGCTCGAACTCTCAGTGGCGAGGAGTAACGCGTGGGAGGCTCATGCTGCCCTCGCTACTTCCTGCTTCCGCCACAATAGCGTCACCAAACCGACCAGTGGTTGAAAAAGGCTTTTGATATGGGGCTCTGTGGCGCAACGGTAGCGCGTCTGACTCCAGATCAGAAGGTTGTGTGTTCAAATCACGTCAGGGTCAAAGGTTTTGAAGAGGTTCCTTGCTAATGAAAATAAATAATACTTGACATTTGACACTGATCAATCCATGTGATCCAGTGGCTGAACTTGCCTTTCCATATTGGGCTCTGTGGCGCAACGGTAGCGCGTCTGACTCCAGATCAGAAGGTTGCGTGTTCAAATCATGTCAGGGTCAAAGGTTTTGAAGAGGTTCATTGCTAATGAAATTAAGTAATACTTGACATTTGACACTGATCTATCCATGGGATCCAGTGGCTGAAAAAGACTTTAGATATGGGGCTCTGTGGCGCAACGGTAGCGCGTCTGACTCCAGATCAGAAGGTTGCGTGTTCAAATCACGTCAGGGTCAAAGGTTTTGAAGAGGTTCATTGCTAATGAAAATAAATCATACTTGACATTTGACACTGATCTATCCATGGGATCCAGTGGCTGAAAAAGGCTTTCGAAATGGGGCTCTGTGGCGCAACGGTAGCGCGTCTGACTCCAGATCAGAAGGTTGCGTGTTCAAATCACGTCAGGGTCAAGTGTTTTGAAGAGGTTCATTGCTACTGAAAATAAGTAATACTTGACATTTGACACTGATCTATCCATGGGATCCAGTGGCTGAAAATACTTTGGATTGGGGCTCTGTGGCGCAACGGTAGCGCGTCTGACTCCAGATCAGAAGGTTGCGTGTTCAAATCACGTCAGGGTCAACGTTTTTGAAGAGGTTCATTGCTAATGAAAAGAAATAATACTTGACATTTGACACTGATCTATCCATGGGATCCAGTGGCTGAAAAAGTCTTTCCATATGGGGCTCTGTGGCGCAACGGTAGCGCGTCTGACTCCAGATCAGAAGGTTGCGTGTTCAAATCACGTCAGGGTCAATTTTTATTCTTTTTATCCACTATTTCTCCCCATTTCTCTATTTTTCTCCCATCCCAATTTCGTATTATCCAATTCTTCCCTCCCCTGTCTTGAACGTTGCTAGATTATGCCTCCCACTGGTCAGTTGAAGTGAGGACAGAAGCCTTGCATCACGTGTCCCCTCCGGTACACGAGGAGGCAGCCTGTCGCATCTTTTCCCTGCAGCAGCTCGAACTCTCAGTGGCGAGGAGTAACGCGTGGGAGGCTCATGCTGCCCCCGCTACTTCCTGCTTCCGCCACAATAGCGTCACCAAACCGACCAGTGGTTGAAAAAGGCTTTTGATATGGGGCTCTGTGGCGCAACGGTAGCGCGTCTGACTCCAGATCAGAAGGTTGTGTGTTCGAATCACGTCAGGGTCAAAGGTTTTGAAGAGGTTCCTTGCTAATGAAAATAAATAATACTTGACATTTGACACTGATCAATCCATGGGATCCAGTGGCTGAACTAGACTTTTGATATGGGGCTCTGTGCACAACGGTAGCACGTCTGAC
>NC_140170.1:62827934-62852934 GCF_963971535.1 Notolepis coatsorum
TCAGGGTCAAGGGTTTTGACGAGGTTCATTGCTAATGAAAATTAATAATACTTGACATTTGAGACTGATCTATCCATGGGATCCAGTGGCTGAAAAAGTCTTTCCATATGGGGCTCTGTGGCGCAACGGTAGTGCGTCTGACTCCAGATCAGAAGGTTGCGTGTTCAAATCACGTCAGGGTCAAGTGTTTTGAAGAGGTTCAGTGCTAATGAAAATAAATAATACTTGACATTTGACACTGATCAATCCATGTGATCCAGTGGCTGAACTTGCCTTTCCATATTGGGCTCTGTGGCGCAACGGTAGCGCGTCTGACTCCAGATCAGAATGTTGCGTGTTCAAATCATGTCAGGGTCAAAGGTTTTGAAGAGGTTCATTGCTAATGAAATTAAGTAATACTTGACATTTGACACTGATCTATCCATGGGATCCAGTGGCTGAAAAAGACTTTAGATATGGGGCTCTGTGGCGCAACTGTAGCGCGTCTGACTCCAGATCAGAAGGTTGCGTGTTCAAATCACGTCAGGGTCAAAGGTTTTGAAGAGGTTCATTGCTAATGAAAATAAATAATACTTCACATTTGACACTGATCTATCCATTGGAGCCAGTGGCTGAAAAAGGCTTTCGAAATGGGGCTCTGTGGGGCAACGATAGCGTGTCTGACTCCAGATCAGAAGGTTGCGTATTCAAATCACGTCAGGTTCAAGTGTTTTGAAGAGGTTCATTGCTACTGAAAATAAGTAATACTTGACATTTGACACTGATCTATCCATGGGATCCAGTGGCTGAAAATACTTTGGATTGGGGCTCTGTGGCGCAACGGTAGCGCGTCTGACTCCAGATCAGAAGGTTGCGTGTTCAAAGCACGTCAGGGTCAACGTTTTTGAAGAGGTTCATTGCTAATGAAAAGAAATAATACTTGACATTTGACACTGATCTATCCATGGGATCCAGTGGCTGAAAAAGTCTTTCCGTATGGGGCTCTGTGGCGCAACGGTAGCGCGTCTGACTCCAGATCAGAAGGTTGCGTGTTCAAATCACGTCAGGGTAAATTTTTATTCTTTTTATCCACTATTTCTCCCCATTTCTCTATTTTTCTCCCATCCCAATTTCATATTATCCAATTCTTCCCTCCCCTGTCTTGAACGTTGCTAGATTATGCCTCCCACTGGTCAGTTGTAGTGAGGACAGAAGCCTTGCATCACATGTCCCCTCCGGTACACGAGGAGGCAGCCTGTCGCATCTTTTCCCTGCAGCAGCTCGAACTCTCAGTGGCGAGGAGTAACGCGTGGGAGGCTCATGCTGCCCCCGCTACTTCCTGCTTCCGCCACAATAGCGTCACCAAACCGACCAGTGGTTGAAAAAGGCTTTTGATATGGGCCTCTGTGGCGCAACGGTAGCGCGTCTGACTCCAGATCAGAAGGTTGTGTGTTCAAATCACGTCAGGGTCAAAGGTTTTGAAGAGGTTCCTTGCTAATGAAAATAAATAATACTTGACATTTGACACTGATCAATCCATGGGATCCAGTGGCTGAACTAGACTTTTGATATGGGGCTCTGTGCACAACGGTAGCACGTCTGACTCCAGATCAGAAGGTTGCGTGTTCAAATCACGTCAGGGTCAAGTGTTTTGAAGAGGTTCATTGCTAATGAAAAGAAATAGTACTTGACATTTGACACTGATCTCTCCATGGGATCCAGTGGCTGAAAAATACTTTTGATATGGGGCTCTTTGGCGCAACGGTAGCGCGTCTGACTCCAGATCAGAAGGTTGCGTGTTCAAATCACGTCAGAGTCAATGTTTTTGAAGAGGTTCATTGCTAATGAAAAGAAATAGTACTTGACATTTGACACTGATCTCTCCATGGGATCCAGTGGCTGAAAAATACTTTCCATATGGGGCTCTGTGGCGCAACGGTAGCGCGTCTGACTCCAGATCAGAAGGTTGCGTGTTCAAATCACGTCAGGGTCAACGGTTTTGACGAGGTTCATTGCTAATGAAAATTAATAATACTTGACATTTGACACTGATCTATCCATGGGATCCAGTGGCTGAAAAAGTCTTTCCATATGGGGCTCTGTGGTGCAACGGTAGTGCGTCTGACTCCAGATCAGAAGGTTGCATGTTCAAATCACGTCAGGGTTAAGTGTTTTGAAGAGGTTCAGTGCTAATGAAAATAAATAATACTTGACATTTGACACTGATCAATCCATGTGATCCTGTGGCTGAACTTGCCTTTCCATATTGGGCTCTGTGGCGCAACGGTAGCGCGTCTGACTCCAGATCAGAAGGTTGTGTGTTCAAATCACGTCAGGGTCAAAGGTTTTGAAGAGGTTCATTGCTAATGAAATTTAGTAATACTTGACATTTGACACTGATCTATCCATGGGATCCAGTGGCTGAAAAAGACTTTAGATATGGGGCTCTGTGGCGCAGCGGTAGCGCGTCTGCCTCCAGATCAGAAGGTTGCGTGTTCAAATCACGTCAGGGTCAAGTGTTTTGAAGAGGTTCATTGCTACTGAAAATAAGTAATACTTGATCATTTGACACTGATCTATCCATGGGATCCCGTCGCTGAAAATGCTTTTGATTGCGGCTCTGTGGCGCAATGGTAGCGCGTCTGACTCCAGATCAGAAGGTTGCGTGTTCAAATCACGTCAGGGTCAATGTTTTTGAAGAGGTTCATTGCTAATGAAAAGAAATAATACTTGACATTTGACACTGATCTCTCCATGGGATCCAGTGGCTGAAAAATACTTTCCATATGGGGCTCTGTGGCGCAACGGTAGCGCGTCTGACTCCAGGTCAGAAGGTTGCGTGTTCAAATCACGTCAGGGTCAAGGGTTTTGAAGAGGTTCATTGCTAATGAAAATAAGGAATACTTGACATTTGACACTGATCAATCCATGTGATCCAGTGGCTGAACTTCACTTTCCATATTGGGCTCTGTGGCGCAACGGTAGCGCGTCTGACTCCAGATCAGAAGGTTGCGTGTTCAAATCACGTCAGGGTCAAAGGTTTTGAAGAGGTTCATTGCTAATGAAAATAAGTAATACTTGACATTTGACACTGATCTATCCATGGGATCCAGTGGCTGAAAAAGTCTTTCGATATGGGGCTCTGTGGCGCAACGGTAGCGCGTCTGACTCCAGATCAGAAGGTTGCGTGTTCAAATCACGTCAAGGTCAAGTGTTTTGAAGAGGTTCATTGCTAATGAAAATAAATAATACTTGACATTTGACACTGATCTATCCATGGGATCCAGTGGCTGAAAGAGACTTTCCATATGGGGCTCTGTGGCGCAATGATAGCGTGTCTGACTCCAGATCAGAAGGTTGCGTGTTCAAATCACGTCAGTGTCAAGGGTTTTGACGAGGTTCATTGCTAATGAAAATTAATAATACTTGACATTTGAGACTGATCTATCCATGGGATCCAGTGGCTGAAAAAGTCTTTCCATATGGGGCTCTGTGGCGCAACGGTAGTGTGTCTGACTCCAGATCAGAAGGTTGCATGTTCAAATCACGTCAGGGTCAAAGGTTTTGAAGAGGTTCATTGCTAATGAAAAGATATAGTACTTGACATTTGACACTGATCTCTCCATGGGATCCAGTGGCTGAAAAATACTTTCCATATGGGGCTCTGTGGCGCAACGGTAGCGCGTTGACTCCAGATCAGAAGGTTGCGTGTTCAAATCACGTCAGGGTCAACGGTTTTGACGAGGTTCATTGCTAATGAAAATTAATAATACTTGACATTTGACACTGATCTATCCATGGGATCCAGTGGCTGAAAAAGTCTTTCCATATGGGGCTCTGTGGTCAACGGTAGTGCGTCTGACTCCAGATCAGAAGGTTGCATGTTCAAATCACGTCAGGGTCAAGTGTTTTGAAGAGGTTCAGTGCTAATGAAAATAAATAATACTTGACATTTGACACTGATCAATCCATGTGATCCAGTGGCTGAACTTGCCTTTCCATATTGGGCTCTGTGGCGCAACGGTAGCGCGTCTGACTCCAGATCAGAAGGTTGCGTGTTCAAATCACGTCAGGGTCAAAGGTTTTGAAGAGGTTCATTGCTAATGAAATTAAGTAATACTTGACATTTGACACTGATCTATCCATGGGATCCAGTGGCTGAAAAAGACTTTAGATATGGGGCTCTGTGGCGCAACAGTAGCGCGTCTGCCTCCAGATCAGAAGGTTGCGTGTTCAAATCACGTCAGGGTCAAGTGTTTTGAAGAGGTTCATTGCTACTGAAAATAAGTAATACTTGATCATTTGACACTGATCTATCCATGGGATCCCGTGGCTGAAAATGCTTTTGATTGCGGCTCTGTGGCGCAACGGTAGCGCGTCTGACTCCAGATCAGAAGGTTGCGTGTTCAAATCACGTCAGGGTCAATGTTTTTGAAGAGGTTCATTGCTAATGAAAAGAAATAATACTTGACATTTGACACTGATCTCTCCATGGGATCCAGTGGCTGAAAAATACTTTCCATATGGGGCTCTGTGGCGCAACGGTAGCGCGTCTGACTCCAGATCAGAAGGTTGCGTGTTCAAATCACGTCAGGGTCAAGGGTTTTGAAGAGGTTCATTGCTAATGAAAATAAGGAATACTTGACATTTGACACTGATCAATCCATGTGATCCAGTGGCTGAACTTCACCTTCCATATTGGGCTCTGTGGCGCAACGGTAGCGCGTCTGACTCCAGATCAGAAGGTTGCGTGTTCAAATCACGTCAGGGTCAAAGGTTTTGAAGAGGTTCATTGCTAATGAAAATAAGTAATACTTGACATTTGACACTGATCTATCCATGGGATCCAGTGGCTGAAAAAGTCTTTCGATATGGGGCTCTGTGGCGGAACGGTAGCGCGTCTGACTCCAGATCAGAAGGTTGCGTGTTCAAATCACGTCAAGGTCAAGTGTTTTGAAGAGGTTCATTGCTAATGAAAATAAATAATACTTGACATTTGACACTGATCTATCCATGGGATCCAGTGGCTGAAAAAGACTTTAGATATGGGGCTCTGTGGCGCAACTGTAGCGCGTCTGACTCCAGATTAGAAGGTTGCGTGTTCAAATCACGTCAGTGTCAAAGGTTTTGAAGAGGTTCATTGCTAATGAAATTAAGTAATACTTGACATTTGACACTGATCTATCCATGGGATCCAGTGGCTGAAAAAGACTTTAGATATGGGGCTCTGTGGCGCAACTGTAGCGCGTCTGACTCCAGATCAGAAGGTTGCATGTTCAAATCACGTCAGGGTCAAAGGTTTTGAAGAGGTTCATTGCTAATGAAAATAAATAATACTTGACATTTGACACTGATCTATCCATGGGATCCAGTGGCTGAAAAAGGCTTTCGAAATGGGGCTCTGTGGCGCAACGGTAGCGCGTCTGACTCCAGATCAGAAGGTTGCGTATTCAAATCACGTCAGGGTCAAGTGTTTTGAAGAGGTTCATTGCTACTGAAAATAAGTAATACTTGACATTTGACACTGATCTATCCATGGGATCCAGTGGCTGAAAATACTTTGGATTGGCGCTCTGTGGCGCAACGGTAGCGCGTCTGACTCCAGATCAGAAGGTTGCGTGTTCAAATCACGTCAGGGTCAACATTTTTGAAGAGGTTCATTGCTAATGAAAAGAAATAATACTTGACATTTGACACTGATCTATCCATGGGATCCAGTGGCTGAAAAAGTCTTTCCATATGGGGCTCTGTGGCGCAACGGTAGCGCGTCTTACTCCAGATCAGAAGGTTGCGTGTTCAAATCACGTCAGGGTCAATTTTTATTCTTTTTATCCACTATTTCTCCCCATTTCTCTATTTTTCTCCCATCCCAATTTCATATTATCCAATTCTTCCCTCCCCTGTCTTGAACGTTGCTAGATTATGCCTCCCACTGGTCAGTTGTAGTGAGGACAGAAGCCTTGCATCACGTGTCCCCTCCGGTACACGAGGAGGCAGCCTGTCGCATCTTTTCCCTGCAGCAGCTCGAACTCTCAGTGGCGAGGAGTAACGCGTGGGAGGCTCATGCTGCCCCCGCTACTTCCTGCTTCCGCCACAATAGCGTCACCAAACCGACCAGTGGTTGAAAAAGGCTTTTGATATGGGCCTCTGTGGCGCAACGGTAGCGCGTCTGACTCCAGATCAGAAGGTTGTGTGTTCAAATCACGTCAGGGTCAAAGGTTTTGAAGAGGTTCCTTGCTAATGAAAATAAATAATACTTGACATTTGACACTGATCAATCCATGGGATCCAGTGGCTGAACTAGACTTTTGATATGGGGCTCTGTGCACAACGGTAGCACGTCTGACTCCAGATCAGAAGGTTGCGTGTTCAAATCACGTCAGGGTCAAGTGTTTTGAAGAGGTTCATTGCTAATGAAAAGAAATAGTACTTGACATTTGACACTGATCTCTCCATGGGATCCAGTGGCTGAAAAATACTTTCCATATGGGGCTCTGTGGCGCAACGGTAGCGCGTCTGACTCCAGATCAGAAGGTTGCGTGTTCAAATCACGTCAGGTCAATGGTTTTGACGAGGTTCATTGCTAATGAAAATTAATAATACTTGACATTTGACACTGATCTATCCATGGGATCCAGTGGCTGAACTAGACTTTTGATATGGGGCTCTGTGCACAACGGTAGCACGTCTGACTCCAGATCAGAAGGTTGCGTGTTCAAATCACGTCAGGGTCAAAGGTTTTGAAGAGGTTCATTGCTAATGAAAATAAGTAATACTTGACATTTGACACTGATCTATCCATGGAATCCAGTGGCTGAAAAATACTTTTGATATGGGGCTCTTTGGCGCAACGGTAGCGCGTCTGACTCCAGATCAGAAAGTTGCGTGTTCAAATCACGTCAGAGTCAATGTTTTTGAAGAGGTTCATTGCTAATGAAAAGAAATAGTACTTGACATTTGACACTGATCTCTCCATGGGATCCAGTGGCTGAAAAATACTTTCCATATGGGGCTCTGTGGCGCAACGGTAGCGCGTCTGACTCCAGATCAGAAGGTTGCGTGTTCAAATCACGTCAGGGTCAACGGTTTTGACGAGGTTCATTGCTAATGAAAATTAATAATACTTGACATTTGACACTGATCTATCCATGGGATCCAGTGGCTGAAAAAGTCTTTCCATATGGGGCTCTGTGGTGCAACGGTAGTGCGTCTGACTCGAGATCAGAAGGTTGCATGTTCAAATCACGTCAGGGTCAAGTGTTTTGAAGAGGTTCAGTGCTAATGAAAATAAATAATACTTGACATTTGACACTGATCAATCCATGTGATCCAGTGGCTGAACTTGCCTTTCCATATTGGGCTCTGTGGCGCAACGGTAGCGCGTCTGACTCCAGATCAGAAGGTTGCGTGTTCAAATCACGTCAGGGTCAAAGGTTTTGAAGAGGTTCATTGCTAATGAAATTTAGTAATACTTGACATTTGACACTGATCTATCCATGGGATCCAGTGGCTGAAAAAGACTTTGGATATGGGGCTCTGTGGCGCAACGGTAGCGTGTCTGCCTCCAGATCAGAAGGTTGCGTGTTCAAATCACGTCAGGGTCAAGGGTTTTGAAGAGGTTCATTGCTAATGAAAATAAGTAATACTTGACAATTGACACTGATCAATCCATGTGATCCAGTGGCTGAACTTCACTTTCCATATTGGGCTCTGTGGCGCAACGGTAGCGCGTCTGACTCCAGATCAGAAGGTTGCGTGTTCAAATCACGTCAGGGTCAAAGGTTTTGAAGAGGTTCATTGCTAATGAAAATAAGTAATACTTGACATTTGACACTGATCTATCCATGGGATCCAGTGGCTGAAAAAGTATTTCGATATGGGGCTCTGTGGCGCAACGGTAGCGCGTCTGACTCCACATCAGAAGGTTGCGTGTTCAAATCACGTCAAGGTCAAGTGTTTTGAAGAGGTTCATTGCTAATGAAAATAAATAATACTTGACATTTGACACTCATCTATCCATGGGATCCAGTGGCTGAAAAAGCCTTTCCATATGGGGCTCTGTGGCGCAACGGTAGCGTGTCTGACTCCAGATCAGAAGGTTGCGTGTTCAAATCACGTCAGGGTCAAGGGTTTTGACGAGGTTCATTGCTAATGAAAATTAATAATACTTGACATTTGAGACTGATCTATCCATGGGATCCAGTGGCTGAAAAAGTCTTTCCATATGGGGCTCTGTGGCGCAACGGTAGTGCGTCTGACTCCAGATCAGAAGGTTGCGTGTTCAAATCACGTCAGGGTCAAGTGTTTTGAAGAGGTTCAGTGCTAATGAAAATAAATAATACTTGACATTTGACACTGATCAATCCATGTGATCCAGTGGCTGAACTTGCCTTTCCATATTGGGCTCTGTGGCGCAACGGTAGCGCGTCTGACTCCAGATCAGAATGTTGCGTGTTCAAATCATGTCAGGGTCAAAGGTTTTGAAGAGGTTCATTGCTAATGAAATTAAGTAATACTTGACATTTGACACTGATCTATCCATGGGATCCAGTGGCTGAAAAAGACTTTAGATATGGGGCTCTGTGGCGCAACTGTAGCGCGTCTGACTCCAGATCAGAAGGTTGCGTGTTCAAATCACGTCAGGGTCAAAGGTTTTGAAGAGGTTCATTGCTAATGAAAATAAATAATACTTCACATTTGACACTGATCTATCCATTGGAGCCAGTGGCTGAAAAAGGCTTTCGAAATGGGGCTCTGTGGCGCAACGATAGCGCGTCTGACTCCAGATCAGAAGGTTGCGTATTCAAATCACGTCAGGTTCAAGTGTTTTGAAGAGGTTCATTGCTACTGAAAATAAGTAATACTTGACATTTGACACTGATCTATCCATGGGATCCAGTGGCTGAAAATACTTTGGATTGTGGCTCTGTGGCGCAACGGTAGCGCGTCTGACTCCAGATCAGAAGGTTGCGTGTTCAAAGCACGTCAGGGTCAACGTTTTTGAAGAGGTTCATTGCTAATGAAAAGAAATAATACTTGACATTTGACACTGATCTATCCATGGGATCCAGTGGCTGAAAAAGTCTTTCCGTATGGGGCTCTGTGGCGCAACGGTAGGGCGTCTGACTCCAGATCAGAAGGTTGCGTGTTCAAATCACGTCAGGGTAAATTTTTATTCTTTTTATCCACTATTTCTCCCCATTTCTCTATTTTTCTCCCATCCCAATTTCATATTATCCAATTCTTCCCTCCCCTGTCTTGAACGTTGCTAGATTATGCCTCCCACTGGTCAGTTGTAGTGAGGACAGAAGCCTTGCATCACGTGTCCCCTCCGGTACACGAGGAGGCAGCCTGTCGCATCTTTTCCCTGCAGCAGCTCGAACTCTCAGTGGCGAGGAGTAACGCGTGGGAGGCTCATGCTGCCCCCGCTACTTCCTGCTTCCGCCACAATAGCGTCACCAAACCGACCAGTGGTTGAAAAAGGCTTTTGATATGGGCCTCTGTGGCGCAACGGTAGCGCGTCTGACTCCAGATCAGAAGGTTGTGTGTTCAAATCACGTCAGGGTCAAAGGTTTTGAAGAGGTTCCTTGCTAATGAAAATAAATAATACTTGACATTTGACACTGATCAATCCATGGGATCCAGTGGCTGAACTAGACTTTTGATATGGGGCTCTGTGCACAACGGTAGCACGTCTGACTCCAGATCAGAAGGTTGCGTGTTCAAATCACGTCAGGGTCAAGTGTTTTGAAGAGGTTCATTGCTAATGAAAAGAAATAGTACTTGACATTTGACACTGATCTCTCCATGGGATCCAGTGGCTGAAAAATACTTTTCATATGGGGCTCTTTGGCGCAACGGTAGCGCGTCTGACTCCAGATCAGAAGGTTGCGTGTTCAAATCACGTCAGAGTCAATGTTTTTGAAGAGGTTCATTGCTAATGAAAAGAAATAGTACTTGACATTTGACACTGATCTCTCCATGGGATCCAGTGGCTGAAAAATACTTTCCATATGGGGCTCTGTGGCGCAACGGTAGCGCGTCTGACTCCAGATCAGAAGGTTGCGTGTTCAAATCACGTCAGGGTCAACGGTTTTGACGAGGTTCATTGCTAATGAAAATTAATAATACTTGACATTTGACACTGATCTATCCATGGGATCCAGTGGTTGAAAAAGGCTTTTGATATGGGCCTCTGTGGCGCAACGGTAGCGCGTCTGACTCCAGATCAGAAGGTTGTGTGTTCAAATCACGTCAGGGTCAAAGGTTTTGAAGAGGTTCCTTGCTAATGAAAATAAATAATACTTGACATTTGACACTGATCAATCCATGGGATCCAGTGGCTGAACTAGACTTTTGATATGGGGCTCTGTGCACAACGGTAGCACGTCTGACTCCAGATCAGAAGGTTGCGTGTTCAAATCACGTCAGGGTCAAGTGTTTTGAAGAGGTTCATTGCTAATGAAAAGAAATAGTACTTGACATTTGACACTGATCTCTCCATGGGATCCAGTGGCTGAAAAATACTTTTGATATGGGGCTCTTTGGCGCAACGGTAGCGCGTCTGACTCCAGATCAGAAGGTTGCGTGTTCAAATCACGTCAGAGTCAATGTTTTTGAAGAGGTTCATTGCTAATGAAAAGAAATAGTACTTGACATTTGACACTGATCTCTCCATGGGATCCAGTGGCTGAAAAATACTTTCCATATGGGGCTCTGTGGCGCAACGGTAGCGCGTCTGACTCCAGATCAGAAGGTTGCGTGTTCAAATCACGTCAGGGTCAACGGTTTTGACGAGGTTCATTGCTAATGAAAATTAATAATACTTGACATTTGACACTGATCTATCCATGGGATCCAGTGGCTGAAAAAGTCTTTCCATATGCGTCTGACTCCAGATCAGAAGGTTGCATGTTCAAATCACGTCAGGGTCAAGTGTTTTGAAGAGGTTCAGTGCTAATGAAAATAAATAATACTTGACATTTGACACTGATCAATCCATGTGATCCTGTGGCTGAACTTGCCTTTCCATATTGGGCTCTGTGGCGCAACGGTAGCGCGTCTGACTCCAGATCAGAAGGTTGCGTGTTCAAATCACGTCAGGGTCAAAGGTTTTGAAGAGGTTCATTGCTAATGAAATTTAGTAATACTTGACATTTGACACTGATCTATCCATGGGATCCAGTGGCTGAAAAAGACTTTAGATATGGGGCTCTGTGGCGCAACGGTAGCACGTCTGACTCCAGATCAGAAGGTTGCGTGTTCAAATCACGTCAGGGTCAAGTGTTTTGAAGAGGTTCATTGCTAATGAAAAGAAATAGTACTTGACATTTGACACTGATCTCTCCATGGGATCCAGTGGCTGAAAAATACTTTTGATATGGGGCTCTTTGGCGCAACGGTAGTGCGTCTGACTCCAGATCAGAAGGTTGCGTGTTCAAATCACGTCAGAGTCAATGTTTTTGAAGAGGTTCATTGCTAATGAAAAGAAATAGTACTTGACATTTGACACTGATCTCTCCATGGGATCCAGTGGCTGAAAAATACTTTCCATATGGGGCTCTGTGGCGCAACGGTAGCGCGTCTGACTCCAGATCAGAAGGTTGCGTGTTCAAATCACGTCAGGGTCAACGGTTTTGACGAGGTTCATTGCTAATGAAAATTAATAATACTTGACATTTGACACTGATCTATCCATGGGATCCAGTGGCTGAAAAAGTCTTTCCATATGCGTCTGACTCCAGATCAGAAGGTTGCATGTTCAAATCACGTCAGGGTCAAGTGTTTTGAAGAGGTTCAGTGCTAATGAAAATAAATAATACTTGACATTTGACACTGATCAATCCATGTGATCCTGTGGCTGAACTTGCCTTTCCATATTGGGCTCTGTGGCGCAACGGTAGCGCGTCTGACTCCAGATCAGAAGGTTGCGTGTTCTAATCACGTCAGGGTCAAAGGTTTTGAAGAGGTTCATTGCTAATGAAAATAAGTAATACTTGACATTTGACACTGATCTATCCATGGGATCCAGTGGCTGAAAAAGTCTTTCGATATGGGGCTCTGTGGCGCAACGGTAGCGCGTCTGACTCCAGATCAGAAGGTTGCGTGTTCAAATCACGTCAAGGTCAAGTGTTTTGAAGAGGTTCATTGCTAATGAAAATAAATAATACTTGACATTTGACACTGATCTATCCATGGGATCCAGTGGCTGAAAAAGACTTTCCATATGGGGCTCTGTGGCGCAATGATAGCGTGTCTGACTCCAGATCAGAAGGTTGAGTGTTCAAATCACGTCAGTGTCAAGGGTTTTGACGAGGTTCATTGCTAATGAAAATTAATAATACTTGACATTTGAGACTGATCTATCCATGGGATCCAGTGGCTGAAAAAGTCTTTCCATATGGGGCTCTGTGGCGCAACGGTAGTGTGTCTGACTCCAGATCAGAAGGTTGCATGTTCAAATCACGTCAGGGTCAAAGGTTTTGAAGAGGTTCATTGCTAATGAAAAGATATAGTACTTGACATTTGACACTGATCTCTCCATGGGATCCAGTGGCTGAAAAATACTTTCCATATGGGGCTCTGTGGCGCAACGGTAGCGCGTTGACTCCAGATCAGAAGGTTGCGTGTTCAAATCACGTCAGGGTCAACGGTTTTGACGAGGTTCATTGCTAATGAAAATTAATAATACTTGACATTTGACACTGATCTATCCATGGGATCCAGTGGCTGAAAAAGTCTTTCCATATGGGGCTCTGTGGTGCAACGGTAGTGCGTCTGACTCCAGATCAGAAGGTTGCATGTTCAAATCACGTCAGGGTCGAAGGTTTTGAAGAGGTTCATTGCTAATGAAATTAAGTAATACTTGACATTTGACACTGATCTATCCATGGGATCCAGTGGCTGAAAAAGACTTTAGATATGGGGCTCTGTGGCGCAACAGTAGCGCGTCTGCCTCCAGATCAGAAGGTTGCGTGTTCAAATCACGTCAGGGTCAAGTGTTTTGAAGAGGTTCATTGCTACTGAAAATAAGTAATACTTGATCATTTGACACTGATCTATCCATGGGATCCCGTGGCTGAAAATGCTTTTGATTGCGGCTCTGTGGCGCAACGGTAGCGCGTCTGACTCCAGATCAGAAGGTTGCATGTTCAAATCACGTCAGGGTCAATGTTTTTGAAGAGGTTCATTGCTAATGAAAAGAAATAATACTTGACATTTGACACTGATCTCTCCATGGGATCCAGTGGCTGAAAAATACTTTCCATATGGGGCTCTGTGGCGCAACGGTAGCGCGTCTGACTCCAGATCAGAAGGTTGCGTGTTCAAATCACGTCAGGGTCAAGGGTTTTGAAGAGGTTCATTGCTAATGAAAATAAGGAATACTTGACATTTGACACTGATCAATCCATGTGATCCAGTGGCTGAACTTCACCTTCCATATTGGGCTCTGTGGCGCAACGGTAGCGCGTCTGACTCCAGATCAGAAGGTTGCGTGTTCAAATCACGTCAGGGTCAAAGGTTTTGAAGAGGTTCATTGCTAATGAAAATAAGTAATACTTGACATTTGACACTGATCTATCCATGGGATCCAGTGGCTGAAAAAGTCTTTCGATATGGGGCTCTGTGGCGGAACGGTAGCGCGTCTGACTCCAGATCAGAAGGTTGCGTGTTCAAATCACGTCAAGGTCAAGTGTTTTGAAGAGGTTCATTGCTAATGAAAATAAATAATACTTGACATTTGACACTGATCTATCCATGGGATCCAGTGGCTGAAAAAGACTTTCCATATGGGGCTCTGTGGCGCAATGGTAGCGTGTCTGACTCCAGATCAGAAGGTTGCGTGTTCAAATCACGTCAGGGTCAAGTGTTTTGAAGAGGTTCAGTGCTAATGAAAATAAATAATACTTGACATTTGACACTGATCAATCCATGTGATCCAGTGGCTGAACTTGCCTTTCCATATTGGGCTCTGTGGCGCAACGGTAGCGCGTCTGACTCCAGATCAGAATGTTGCGTGTTCAAATCATGTCAGGGTCAAAGGTTTTGAAGAGGTTCATTGCTAATGAAATTAAGTAATACTTGACATTTGACACTGATCTATCCATGGGATCCAGTGGCTGAAAAAGACTTTAGATATGGGGCTCTGTGGCGCAACTGTAGCGCGTCTGACTCCAGATCAGAAGGTTGCGTGTTCAAATCACGTCAGGGTCAAAGGTTTTGAAGAGGTTCATTGCTAATGAAAATAAATAATACTTCACATTTGACACTGATCTATCCATTGGAGCCAGTGGCTGAAAAAGGCTTTCGAAATGGGGCTCTGTGGCGCAACGATAGCGCGTCTGACTCCAGATCAGAAGGTTGCGTATTCAAATCACGTCAGGTTCAAGTGTTTTGAAGAGGTTCATTGCTACTGAAAATAAGTAATACTTGACATTTGACACTGATCTATCCATGGGATCCAGTGGCTGAAAATACTTTGGATTGGGGCTCTGTGGCGCAACGGTAGCGCGTCTGACTCCAGATCAGAAGGTTGCGTGTTCAAAGCACGTCAGGGTCAACGTTTTTGAAGAGGTTCATTGCTAATGAAAAGAAATAATACTTGACATTTGACACTGATCTATCCATGGGATCCAGTGGCTGAAAAAGTCTTTCCGTATGGGGCTCTGTGGCGCAACGGTAGGGCGTCTGACTCCAGATCAGAAGGTTGCGTGTTCAAATCACGTCAGGGTAAATTTTTATTCTTTTTATCCACTATTTCTCCCCATTTCTCTATTTTTCTCCCATCCCAATTTCATATTATCCAATTCTTCCCTCCCCTGTCTTGAACGTTGCTAGATTATGCCTCCCACTGGTCAGTTGTAGTGAGGACAGAAGCCTTGCATCACGTGTCCCCTCCGGTACACGAGGAGGCAGCCTGTCGCATCTTTTCCCTGCAGCAGCTCGAACTCTCAGTGGCGAGGAGTAACGCGTGGGAGGCTCATGCTGCCCCCGCTACTTCCTGCTTCCGCCACAATAGCGTCACCAAACCGACCAGTGGTTGAAAAAGGCTTTTGATATGGGCCTCTGTGGCGCAACGGTAGCGCGTCTGACTCCAGATCAGAAGGTTGTGTGTTCAAATCACGTCAGGGTCAAAGGTTTTGAAGAGGTTCCTTGCTAATGAAAATAAATAATACTTGACATTTGACACTGATCAATCCATGGGATCCAGTGGCTGAACTAGACTTTTGATATGGGGCTCTGTGCACAACGGTAGCACGTCTGACTCCAGATCAGAAGGTTGCGTGTTCAAATCACGTCAGGGTCAAGTGTTTTGAAGAGGTTCATTGCTAATGAAAAGAAATAGTACTTGACATTTGACACTGATCTCTCCATGGGATCCAGTGGCTGAAAAATACTTTTGATATGGGGCTCTTTGGCGCAACGGTAGCGCGTCTGACTCCAGATCAGAAGGTTGCGTGTTCAAATCACGTCAGAGTCAATGTTTTTGAAGAGGTTCATTGCTAATGAAAAGAAATAGTACTTGACATTTGACACTGATCTCTCCATGGGATCCAGTGGCTGAAAAATACTTTCCATATGGGGCTCTGTGGCGCAACGGTAGCGCGTCTGACTCCAGATCAGAAGGTTGCGTGTTCAAATCACGTCAGGGTCAACGGTTTTGACGAGGTTCATTGCTAATGAAAATTAATAATACTTGACATTTGACACTGATCTATCCATGGGATCCAGTGGTTGAAAAAGGCTTTTGATATGGGCCTCTGTGGCGCAACGGTAGCGCGTCTGACTCCAGATCAGAAGGTTGTGTGTTCAAATCACGTCAGGGTCAAAGGTTTTGAAGAGGTTCCTTGCTAATGAAAATAAATAATACTTGACATTTGACACTGATCAATCCATGGGATCCAGTGGCTGAACTAGACTTTTGATATGGGGCTCTGTGCACAACGGTAGCACGTCTGACTCCAGATCAGAAGGTTGCGTGTTCAAATCACGTCAGGGTCAAGTGTTTTGAAGAGGTTCATTGCTAATGAAAAGAAATAGTACTTGACATTTGACACTGATCTCTCCATGGGATCCAGTGGCTGAAAAATACTTTTGATATGGGGCTCTTTGGCGCAACGGTAGCGCGTCTGACTCCAGATCAGAAGGTTGCGTGTTCAAATCACGTCAGAGTCAATGTTTTTGAAGAGGTTCATTGCTAATGAAAAGAAATAGTACTTGACATTTGACACTGATCTCTCCATGGGATCCAGTGGCTGAAAAATACTTTCCATATGGGGCTCTGTGGCGCAACGGTAGCGCGTCTGACTCCAGATCAGAAGGTTGCGTGTTCAAATCACGTCAGGGTCAACGGTTTTGACGAGGTTCATTGCTAATGAAAATTAATAATACTTGACATTTGACACTGATCTATCCATGGGATCCAGTGGCTGAAAAAGTCTTTCCATATGCGTCTGACTCCAGATCAGAAGGTTGCATGTTCAAATCACGTCAGGGTCAAGTGTTTTGAAGAGGTTCAGTGCTAATGAAAATAAATAATACTTGACATTTGACACTGATCAATCCATGTGATCCTGTGGCTGAACTTGCCTTTCCATATTGGGCTCTGTGGCGCAACGGTAGCGCGTCTGACTCCAGATCCGAAGGTTGCGTGTTCAAATCACGTCAGGGTCAAAGGTTTTGAAGAGGTTCATTGCTAATGAAATTTAGTAATACTTGACATTTGACACTGATCTATCCATGGGATCCAGTGGCTGAAAAAGACTTTAGATATGGGGCTCTGTGGCGCAACGGTAGCGCGTCTGCCTCCAGATCAGAAGGTTGCGTGTTCAAATCACGTCAGGGTCAAGTGTTTTGAAGAGGTTCATTGCTACTGAAAATAAGTAATACTTGATCATTTGACACTGATCTATCCATGGGATCCCGTGGCTGATAATGCTTTTGATTGCGGCTCTGTGGCGCAATGGTAGCGCGTCTGACTCCAGATCAGAAGGTTGCGTGTTCAAATCACGTCAGGGTCAATGTTTTTGAAGAGGTTCATTGCTAATGAAAAGAAATAATACTTGACATTTGACACTGATCTCTCCATGGGATCCAGTGGCTGAAAAATACTTTCCATATGGGGCTCTGTGGCGCAACGGTAGCGCGTCTGACTCCAGATCAGAAGGTTGCGTGTTCAAATCACATCAGGGTCAAGGGTTTTGAAGAGGTTCATTGCTAATGAAAATAAGGAATACTTGACATTTGACACTGATCAATCCATGTGATCCAGTGGCTGAACTTCACTTTCCATATTGGGCTCTGTGGCGCAACGGTAGCGCGTCTGACTCCAGATCAGAAGGTTGCGTGTTCAAATCACGTCAGGGTCAAAGGTTTTGAAGAGGTTCATTGCTAATGAAAATAAGTAATACTTGACATTTGACACTGATCTATCCATGGGATCCAGTGGCTGAAAAAGTCTTTCGATATGGGGCTCTGTGGCGCAACGGTAGCGCGTCTGACTCCAGATCAGAAGGTTGCGTGTTCAAATCACGTCAAGGTCAAGTGTTTTGAAGAGGTTCATTGCTAATGAAAATAAATAATACTTGACATTTGACACTGATCTATCCATGGGATCCAGTGGCTGAAAAAGACTTTCCATATGGGGCTCTGTGGCGCAATGATAGCGTGTCTGACTCCAGATCAGAAGGTTGAGTGTTCAAATCACGTCAGTGTCAAGGGTTTTGACGAGGTTCATTGCTAATGAAAATTAATAATACTTGACATTTGAGACTGATCTATCCATGGGATCCAGTGGCTGAAAAAGTCTTTCCATATGGGGCTCTGTGGCGCAACGGTAGTGTGTCTGACTCCAGATCAGAAGGTTGCATGTTCAAATCACGTCAGGGTCAAAGGTTTTGAAGAGGTTCATTGCTAATGAAAAGATATAGTACTTGACATTTGACACTGATCTCTCCATGGGATCCAGTGGCTGAAAAATACTTTCCATATGGGGCTCTGTGGCGCAACGGTAGCGCGTTGACTCCAGATCAGAAGGTTGCGTGTTCAAATCACGTCAGGGTCAACGGTTTTGACGAGGTTCATTGCTAATGAAAATTAATAATACTTGACATTTGACACTGATCTATCCATGGGATCCAGTGGCTGAAAAAGTCTTTCCATATGGGGCTCTGTGGTGCAACGGTAGTGCGTCTGACTCCAGATCAGAAGGTTGCATGTTCAAATCACGTCAGGGTCAAGTGTTTTGAAGAGGTTCAGTGCTAATGAAAATAAATAATACTTGACATTTGACACTGATCAATCCATGTGATCCAGTGGCTGAACTTGCCTTTCCATATTGGGCTCTGTGGCGCAACGGTAGCGCGTCTGACTCCAGATCAGAAGGTTGCGTGTTCAAATCACGTCAGGGTCGAAGGTTTTGAAGAGGTTCATTGCTAATGAAATTAAGTAATACTTGACATTTGACACTGATCTATCCATGGGATCCAGTGGCTGAAAAAGACTTTAGATATGGGGCTCTGTGGCGCAACAGTAGCGCGTCTGCCTCCAGATCAGAAGGTTGCGTGTTCAAATCACGTCAGGGTCAAGTGTTTTGAAGAGGTTCATTGCTACTGAAAATAAGTAATACTTGATCATTTGACACTGATCTATCCATGGGATCCCGTGGCTGAAAATGCTTTTGATTGCGGCTCTGTGGCGCAACGGTAGCGCGTCTGACTCCAGATCAGAAGGTTGCATGTTCAAATCACGTCAGGGTCAATGTTTTTGAAGAGGTTCATTGCTAATGAAAAGAAATAATACTTGACATTTGACACTGATCTCTCCATGGGATCCAGTGGCTGAAAAATACTTTCCATATGGGGCTCTGTGGCGCAACGGTAGCGCGTCTGACTCCAGATCAGAAGGTTGCGTGTTCAAATCACGTCAGGGTCAAGGGTTTTGAAGAGGTTCATTGCTAATGAAAATAAGGAATACTTGACATTTGACACTGATCAATCCATGTGATCCAGTGGCTGAACTTCACCTTCCATATTGGGCTCTGTGGCGCAACGGTAGCGCGTCTGACTCCAGATCAGAAGGTTGCGTGTTCAAATCACGTCAGGGTCAAAGGTTTTGAAGAGGTTCATTGCTAATGAAAATAAGTAATACTTGACATTTGACACTGATCTATCCATGGGATCCAGTGGCTGAAAAAGTCTTTCGATATGGGGCTCTGTGGCGGAACGGTAGCGCGTCTGACTCCAGATCAGAAGGTTGCGTGTTCAAATCACGTCAAGGTCAAGTGTTTTGAAGAGGTTCATTGCTAATGAAAATAAATAATACTTGACATTTGACACTGATCTATCCATGGGATCCAGTGGCTGAAAAAGACTTTCCATATGGGGCTCTGTGGCGCAATGGTAGCGTGTCTGACTCCAGATCAGAAGGTTGCGTGTTCAAATCACGTCAGTGTCAAAGGTTTTGAAGAGGTTCATTGCTAATGAAATTAAGTAATACTTGACATTTGACACTGATCTATCCATGGGATCCAGTGGCTGAAAAAGACTTTAGATATGGGGCTCTGTGGCGCAACTGTAGCGCGTCTGACTCCAGATCAGAAGGTTGCATGTTCAAATCACGTCAGGGTCAAAGGTTTTGAAGAGGTTCATTGCTAATGAAAATAAATAATACTTGACATTTGACACTGATCTATCCATGGGATCCAGTGGCTGAAAAAGGCTTTCGAAATGGGGCTCTGTGGCGCAACGGTAGCGCGTCTGACTCCAGATCAGAAGGTTGCGTATTCAAATCACGTCAGGGTCAAGTGTTTTGAAGAGGTTCATTGCTACTGAAAATAAGTAATACTTGACATTTGACACTGATCTATCCATGGGATCCAGTGGCTGAAAATGCTTTTGATTGCGGCTCTGTGGCGCAACGGTAGCGCGTCTGACTCCAGATCAGAAGGTTGCGTGTTCAAATCACGTCAGGGTCAATGTTTTTGAAGAGGTTCATTGCTAATGAAAAGAAATAATACTTGACATTTGACACTGATCTCTCCATGGGATCCAGTGGCTGAAAAATACTTTCCATATGGGGCTCTGTGGCGCAACGGTAGCACGTCTGACTCCAGATCAGAAGGTTGCGTGTTCAAATCACGTCAGGGTCAAGGGTTTTGAAGAGGTTCATTGCTAATGAAAATAAGGAATACTTGACATTTGACACTGATCAATCCATGTGATCCAGTGGCTGAACTTCACTTTCCATATTGGGCTCTGTGGCGCAACGGTAGCGCGTCTGACTCCAGATCAGAAGGTTGCGTGTTCAAATCACGTCAGGGTCAAAGGTTTTGAAGAGGTTCATTGCTAATGAAAATAAGTAATACTTGACATTTGACACTGATCTATCCATGGGATCCAGTGGCTGAAAAAGTCTTTCGATATGGGGCTCTGTGGCGCAACGGTAGCGCGTCTGACTCCAGATCAGAAGGTTGCGTGTTCAAATCACGTCAAGGTCAAGTGTTTTGAAGAGGTTCATTGCTAATGAAAATAAATAATACTTGACATTTGACACTGATCTATCCATGGGATCCAGTGGCTGAAAAAGACTTTCCATATGGGGCTCTGTGGCGCAATGATAGCGTGTCTGACTCCAGATCAGAAGGTTGCGTGTTCAAATCACGTCAGTGTCAAGGGTTTTGACGAGGTTCATTGCTAATGAAAATTAATAATACTTGACATTTGAGACTGATCTATCCATGGGATCCAGTGGCTTGAAAAGTCTTTCCATATGGGGCTCTGTGGCGCAACGGTAGTGTGTCTGACTCCAGATCAGAAGGTTGCATGTTCAAATCACGTCAGGGTCAAAGGTTTTGAAGAGGTTCATTGCTAATGAAAAGATATATTACTTGACATTTGACACTGATCTCTCCATGGGATCCAGTGGCTGAAAAATACTTTCCATATGGGGCTCTGTGGTGCAACGGTAGCGCGTCTGACTCCAGATCAGAAGGTTGCATGTTCAAATCACGTCAGGGTCAAGTGTTTTGAAGAGGTTCAGTGCTAATGAAAATAAAAAATACTTGACATTTGACACTGATCAATCCATGTGATCCAGTGGCTGAACTTGCCTTTCCATATTGGGCTCTGTGGTGCAACGGTAGCGCGTCTGACTCCAGATCAGAAGGTTGCGTGTTCAAATCACGTCAGGGTCAAAGGTTTTGAAGAGGTTCATTGCTAATGAAATTAAGTAATACTTGACATTTGACACTGATCTATCCATGGGATCCAGTGGCTGAAAAAGACTTTAGATATGGGGCTCTGTGGCGCAACTGTAGCGCGTCTGACTCCAGATCAGAAGGTTGCATGTTCAAATCACGTCAGGGTCAAAGGTTTTGAAGAGGTTCATTGCTAATGAAAATAAATAATACTTGACATTTGACACTGATCTATCCATGGGATCCAGTGGCTGAAAAAGGCTTTCGAAATGGGGCTCTGTGGCGCAACGGTAGCGCGTCTGACTCCAGATCAGAAGGTTGCGTATTCAAATCACGTCAGGGTCAAGTGTTTTGAAGAGGTTCATTGCTACTGAAAATAAGTAATACTTGACATTTGACACTGATCTATCCATGGGATCCAGTGGCTGAAAATACTTTGTATTGGCGCTCTGTGGCGCAACGGTAGCGCGTCTGACTCCAGATCAGAAGGTTGCGTGTTCAAATCACGTCAGGGTCAACATTTTTGAAGAGGTTCATTGCTAATGAAAAGAAATAATACTTGACATTTGACACTGATCTATCCATGGGATCCAGTGGCTGAAAAAGTCTTTCCATATGGGGCTCTGTGGCGCAACGGTAGCGCGTCTGACTCCAGATCAGAAGGTTGCGTGTTCAAATCACGCCAGGGTCAATTTTTATTCTTTTTATCCACTATTTCTCCCCATTTCTCTATTTTTCTCCCATCCCAATTTCATATTATCCAATTCTTCCCTCCCCTGTCTTGAACGTTGCTAGATTATGCCTCCCACTGGTCAGTTGTAGTGAGGACAGAAGCCTTGCATCACGTGTCCCCTCCGGTACACGAGGAGGCAGCCTGTCGCATGTTTTCCCTGCAGCAGCTCGAACTCTCAGTGGCGAGGAGTAACGCGTGGGAGGCTCATGCTGCCCCCGCTACTTCCTGCTTCCGCCACAATAGCGTCACCAAACCGACCAGTGGTTGAAAAAGGCTTTTGATATGGGCCTCTGTGGTGCAACGGTAGAGCGCCTGACTCCAGATCAGAAGGTTGTGTGTTCAAATCACGTCAGGGTCAAAGGTTTTGAAGAGGTTCCTTGCTAATGAAAATAAATAATACTTGACATTTGACACTGATCAATCCATGGGATCCAGTGGCTGAACTAGACTTTTGATATGGGGCTCTGTGCACAACGGTAGCACGTCTGACTCCAGATCAGAAGGTTGCGTGTTCAAATCACGTCAGGGTCAAGTGTTTTGAAGAGGTTCATTGCTAATGAAAAGAAATAGTACTTGACATTTGACACTGATCTCTCCATGGGATCCAGTGGCTGAAAAATACTTTCCATATGGGGCTCTGTGGCGCAACGGTAGCGCGTCTGACTCAAGATCAGAAGGTTGCGTGTTCAAATCACGTCAGGGTCAACGGTTTTGACGAGGTTCATTGCTAATGAAAATTAATAATACTTGACATTTGACACTGATCTATCCATGGGATCCAGTGGCTGAAAAAGTCTTTCCATATGGGGCTCTGTGGTGCAACGGTAGTGCGTCTGACTCCAGATCAGAAGGTTGCATGTTCAAATCACGTCAGGGTCAAGTGTTTTGAAGAGGTTCAGTGCTAATGAAAATAAATAATACTTGACATTTGACACGGATCAATCCATGTGATCCAGTGGCTGAAATTGCCTTTCCATATTGGGCTCTGTGGCGCAACGGTAGCGCGTCTGACTCCAGATCAGAAGGTTGCGTGTTCAAATCACGTCAGGGTCAAAAGTTTTGAAGAGGTTCATTGCTAATGAAATTAAGTAATACTTGACATTTGACACTGATCTATCCATGGGATCCAGTGGCTGAAAAATACTTTAGATATGGGGCTCTGTGGCGCAACGGTAGCGCGTCTGCCTCCAGATCAGAAGGTTGCGTGTTCAAATCACGTCAGGGTCAAGTGTTTTGAAGAGGTTCATTGCTACTGAAAATAAGTAATACTTGATCATTTGACACTGATCTATCCATGGGATCCCGTGGCTGAAAATGCTTTTGATTGCGGCTCTGTGGCGCAACTGTAGCGCGTCTGACTCCAGATCAGAAGGTTGCGTGTTCAAATCACGTCAGGGTCAAGGGTTTTGAAGAGGTTCATTGCTAATGAAAATAAGGAATACTTGACATTTGACACTGATCAATCCATGTGATCCAGTGGCTGAACTTCACTTTCCATATTGGGCTCTGTGGCTCAACGGTAGCGCGTCTCACTCCAGATCAGAAGGTTGCGTGTTCAAATCACGTCAGGGTCAAAGGTTTTGAAGAGGTTCATTGCTAATGAAAATAAGTAATACTTGACATTTGACACTGATCTATCCATGGGATCCAGTGGCTGAAAAAGTCTTTCAATATGGGGCTCTGTGGCGCAACGGTAGCGCGTCTGACTCCAGATCAGAAGGTTGCGTGTTCAAATCACGTCAAGGTCAAGTGTTTTGAAGAGGTTCATTGCTAATGAAAATAAATAATACTTGACATTTGACACTGATCTATCCATGGGATCCAGTGGCTGAAAAAGACTTTCCATATGGGGCTCTGTGGCGCAATGGTAGCGTGTCTGACTCCAGATCAGAAGGTTGCGTGTTCAAATCACGTCAGTGTCAAGGGTTTTGACGAGGTTCATTGCTAATGAAAATTAATAATACTTGACATTTGAGACTGATCTATCCATGGGATCCAGTGGCTGAAAAAGTCTTTCCATATGGGGCTCTGTGGCGCAACGGTAGTGCGTCTGACTCCAGATCAGAAGGTTGCATGTTCAAATCACGTCAGGGTCAAGTGTTTTGAAGAGGTTCAGTGCTAATGAAAATAAAAAATACTTGACATTTGACACTGATCAATCCATGTGATCCAGTGGCTGAACTTGCCTTTCCATATTAGGCTCTGTGGTGCAACGGTAGCGCGTCTGACTCCAGATCAGAAGGTTGCGTGTTCAAATCATGTCAGGGTCAAAGGTTTTGAAGAGGTTCATTGCTAATGAAATTAAGTAATACTTGACATTTGACACTGATCTATCCATGGGATCCAGTGGCTGAAAAAGACTTTAGATATGGGGCTCTGTGGCGCAACTGTAGCGCGTCTGACTCCAGATCAGAAGGTTGCGTGTTCAAATCACGTCAGGGTCAAAGGTTTTGAAGAGGTTCATTGCTAATGAAAATAAATAATACTTGACATTTGACACTGATCTATCCATGGGATCCAGTGGCTGAAAAAGGCTTTCGAAATGGGGCTCTGTGGCGCAACGGTAGCGCGTCTGACTCCAGATCAGAAGGTTGCGTATTCAAATCACGTCAGGGTCAAGTGTTTTGAAGAGGTTCATTGCTAATGAAAAGAAATAATACTTGACATTTGACACTGATCTATCCATGGGATCCAGTGGCTGAAAAAGTCTTTCCATATGGGGCTCTGTGGCGCAACGGTAGCGCGTCTGACTCCAGATCTGAAGGTTGCGTGTTCAAATCACGTCAAGGTCAAGTGTTTTGAAGAGGTTCATTGCTAATGAAAATAAATAATACTTGACATTTGACACTGATCTATCCATGGGATCCAGTGGCTGAAAAAGACTTTCCATATGGGGCTCTGTGGCGCAACGGTAGCGTGTCTGACTCCAGATCAGAAGGTTGCGTGTTCAAATCACGTCAGGGTAAATTTTTATTCTTTTTATCCACTATTTCTCCCCATTTCTCTATTTTTCTCCCATCCCAATTTCGTATTATCCAATTCTTCCCTCCCCTGTCTTGAACGTTGCTAGATTATGCCTCCCACTGGTCAGT
>NC_140170.1:62860434-62872934 GCF_963971535.1 Notolepis coatsorum
GACACTGATCTATCCATGGGATCCAGTGGCTGAAAATACTTTGCATTGGGGCTCTGTGGCGCAACGGTAGCGCGTCTGACTCCAGATCAGAAGGTTGCGTGTTCAAATCACATCAGGGTCAATGTTTTTGAAGAGGTTCATTGCTAATGAAAAGAAATAATACTTGACATTTGACACTGATCTATCCATGGGATCCAGTGGCTGAAAAAGTATTTCCATATGGGGCTCTGTGGCGCAACGGTAGCGCGTCTGACTCCAGATCAGAAGGTTGCGTGTTCAAATCACGTCAGGGTCAATTTTTATTCTTTTTATCCACTATTTCTCCCCATTTCTCTATTTTTCTCCCATCCCAATTTCGTATTATCCAATTCTTCCCTCCCCTGTCTTGAACGTTGCTAGATTATGCCTCCCACTGGTCAGTTGTAGTGAGGACAGAAGCCTTGCATCACGTGTCCCCTCCGGTACACGAGGAGGCAGCCTGTCGCATCTTTTCCCTGCAGCAGCTCGAACTCTCAGTGGCGAGGAGTAACGTGTGGGAGGCTCATGCTGCCCCCGCTACTTCCTGCTTCCGTCACAATAGCGTCACCAAACCGACCAGTGGTTGAAAAAGGCTTTTGATATGGGGCTCTGTGGCGCAACGGTAGCGCGTCTGACTCCAGATCAGAACGTTGTGTGTTCAAATCACGTCAGGGTCAAAGGTTTTGAAGAGGTTCCTTGCTAATGAAAATAAATAATACTTGACATTTGACACTGATCAATCCATGGGATCCAGTGGCTGAACTAGACTTTTGATATGGGGCTCTGTGCACAACGGTAGCACGTCTGACTCCAGATCAGAAGCTTGCGTGTTCAAATCACGTCAGGGTCAAGTGTTTTGAAGAGGTTCATTGCTAATGAAAAGAAATAGTACTTGACATTTGACACTGATCTCTCCATGGGATCCAGTGGCTGAAAAATACTTTCCATATGGGGCTCTGTGGCGCAACGGTAGCGCGTCTGACTCCAGATCAGAAGGTTGCGTGTTCAAATCACGTCAGGGTCAATGGTTTTGACGAGGTTCATTGCTAATGAAAATTAATAATACTTGACATTTGACACTGATCTATCCATGGGATCCAGTGGCTGAAAAAGTCTTTCCATATGGGGCTCTGTGGCGCAACGGTAGTGTGTCTGACTCCAGATCAGAAGGTTGTGTGTTCAAATCACGTCAGGGTCAAGTGTTTTGAAGAGGTTCAGTGCTAATCAAAATAAATAATACTTGACATTTGACACTGATCAATCCATGTGATCCAGTGGCTGAACTTGCCTTTCCATATTGGGCTCTGTGGCGCAACGGTAGCGCGTCTGACTCCAGATCAGAAGGTTGCGTGTTCAAATCACGTCAGGGTCAAAGGTTTTGAAGAGGTTCATTGCTAATGAAATTAAGTAATACTTGACATTTGACACTGATCTATCCATGGGATCCAGTGGCTGAAAAAGTCTTTAGATATGGGGCTCTGTGGCGCAACGGTAGCGCGTCTGACTCCAGATCAGAAGGTTGCGTGTTCAAATCACGTCAGGGTCAAGTGTTTTGAAGAGGTTCATTGCTACTGAAAATAAGTAATACTTGACATTTGACACTGATCTATCCATGGGATCCCGTGGCTGAAAATGCTTTGGATTGGGGCTCTGTGGCGCAACGGTAGCGCGTCTGACTCCAGATCAGAAGGTTGCGTGTTCAAATCACGTCAGGGTCAATGTTTTTGAAGAGGTTCATTGCTAATGAAAAGAAATAATACTTGACATTTGACACTGATCTCTCCATGGGATCCAGTGGCTGAAAAATACTTTCCATATAGGGGTTTGTGGCGCAACGGTAGCGCGTCTGACTCCAGATCAGAAGGTTGCGTGTTCAAATCACGTCAGGGTCAAGGGTTTTGAAGAGGTTCATTGCTAATGAAAATAAGTAATACTTGACATTTGACACTGATCAATCCATGTGATCCAGTGGCTGAACTTCACTTTCCATATTGGGCTCTGTGGCGCATCGGTAGCGCGTCTGACTCCAGATCAGAAGGTTGCGTGTTCAAATCACGTCAGGGTCAAAGGTTTTGAAGAGGTTCATTGCTAATGAAAATAAGTAATACTTGACATTTGACACTGATCTATCCATGGGATCCAGTGGCTGAAAAAGTCTTTCGATATGGGGCTCTGTGGCGCAACGGTAGTGCGTCTGACTCCAGATCAGAAGGTTGCGTGTTCAAATCACGTCAAGGTCAAGTGTTTTGAAGAGGTTCATTGCTAATGAAAATAAATAATACTTGACATTTGACACTGATCTATCCATGGGATCCAGTGGCTGAAAAAGACTTTCCATATGGGGCTCTGTGGCGCAACGGTAGCGTGTCTGACTCCAGATCAGAAGGTTGCGTGTTCAAATCACGTCAGGGTAAATTTTTATTCTTTTTATCCACTATTTCTCCCCATTTCTCTATTTTTCTCCCATCCCAATTTCGTATTATCCAATTCTTCCCTCCCCTGTCTTGAACGTTGCTAGATTATGCCTCCCACTGGTCAGTTGTAGTGAGGACAGAAGCCTTGCATCACGTGTCCCCTCCGGTACACGAGGAGGCAGCCTGTCGCATCTTTTCCCTGCAGCAGCTCGAACTCTCAGTGGCGAGGAGTAACGCGTGGGAGGCTCATGCTGCCCCCGCTACTTCCTGCTTCCGCCACAATAGCGTCACCAAACCGACCAGTGGTTGAAAAAGGCTTTTGATATGGGGCTCTGTGGCGCAACGGTAGCGCGTCTGACTCCAGATCAGAAGGTTTTGTGTTCAAATCACGTCAGGGTCAAAGGTTTTGAAGAGGTTCCTTGCTAATGAAAATAAATAATACTTGACATTTGACACTGATCAATCCATGGGATCCAGTGGCTGAACTAGACTTTTGATATGGGGCTCTGTGCACAACGGTAGCACGTCTGACTCCAGATCAGAAGGTTGCGTGTTCAAATCACGTCAGGGTCAAAGGTTTTGAAGAGGTTCATTGCTAATGAAAATAAGTAATACTTGACATTTGACACTGATCTATCCATGGGATCCAGTGGCTGAAAAAAACTTTTGATATGGGGCTCTTTGGCGCAACGGTAGCGTGTCTGACTCCAGATCAGAAGGTTGCGTGTTCAAATCACGTCAGGGTCAAGTGTTTTGAAGAGGTTCATTGCTACTGATAATAATTAATACTTGACATTTGACACTGATCTATCCATGGGATCCCGTGGCTGAAAATGCTTTGGATTGGGGCTCTGTGGCGCAACGGTAGCGCGTCTGACTCCAGATCAGAAGGTTGCGTGTTCAAATCACGTCAGGGTCAATGTTTTTGAAGAGGTTCATTGCTAATGAAAAGAAATAGTACTTGACATTTGACACTGATCTCTCCATGGGATCCAGTGGCTGAAAAATACTTTCCATATGGGGCTCTGTGGCGCAACGGTAGCGCGTCTGACTCCAGATCAGAAGGTTGCGTGTTCAAATCACGTCAGGGTCAATGGTTTTGACGAGGTTCATTGCTAATGAAAATTAATAATACTTGACATTTGACACTGATCTATCCATGGGATCCAGTGGCTGAAAAAGTCTTTCCATATGGGGCTCTGTGGTGCAACGGTAGTGCGTCTGACTCCAGATCAGAAGGTTGCGTGTTCAAATCACGTCAGGGTCAAGTGTTTTGAAGAGGTTCAGTGCTAATGAAAATAAATAATACTTGACATTTGACACTGATCAATCCATGTGATCCAGTGGCTGAACTTGCCTTTTGCTTATTGGGCTCTGTGGCGCAACGGTAGCGCGTCTGACTCCAGATCAGAAGGTTGCGTGTTCAAATCACGTCAGGGTCAAAGGTTTTGAAGAGGTTCATTGCTACTGAAAATAAGTAATACTTGACATTTGACACTGATCTATCCATGGGATCCAGTGGCTGAAAAAGACTTAAGATATGGGGCTCTGTGGCGCAACGGTAGCACGTCTGACTCCAGATCAGAAGGTTGCGTGTTCAAATCACGTCAGGGTCAAGTGTTTTGAAGAGGTTCATTGCTACTGAAAATAAGTAATACTTGACATTTGACACTGATCTATCCATGGGATCCCGTGGCTGAAAATGCTTTGGATTGGGGCTCTGTGGCGCAACGGTAGCGCGTCTGACTCCAGATCAGAAGGTTGCGTGTTCAAATCACGTCAGGGTCAATGTTTTTGAAGAGGTTCATTGCTAATGAAAAGAAATAATACTTGACATTTGACACTGATCTCTCCATGGGATCCAGTGGCTGAAAAATACTTTCCATATGGGGCTCTGTGGCGCAACGGTAGCGCGTCTGACTCCAGATCAGAAGGTTGCGTGTTCAAATCACGTCAGGGTCAAGGGTTTTGAAGAGGTTCATTGCTAATGAAAATAAGTAATACTTGACATTTGACACTGATCAATCCATGTGATCCAGTGGCTGAACTTCACTTTCCATATTGGGCTCTGTGGCGCAACGGTAGCGCGTCTGACTCCAGATCAGAAGGTTGCGTGTTCAAATCACGTCAGGGTCAAAGGTTTTGAAGAGGTTCATTGCTAATGAAAATAAGTAATACTTGACATTTGACACTGATCTATCCATGGGATCCAGTGGCTGAAAAAGTCTTTCGATATGGGGCTCTGTGGCGCAACGGTAGCACGTCTGACTCCAGATCAGAAGGTTGCGTGTTCAAATCACGTCAAGGTCAAGTGTTTTGAAGAGGTTCATTGCTAATGAAAATAAATAATACTTGACATTTGACACTGATCTATCCATGGGATCCAGTGGCTGAAAAATACTTTCCATATGGGGCTCTGTGGCGCAACGGTAGCGTGTCTGACTCCAGATCAGAAGGTTGCGTGTTCAAATCACGTCAGGGTCAAGGGTTTTGACGAGGTTCATTGCTAATGAAAATTAATAATACTTGACATTTGAGACTGATCTATCCATGGGATCCAGTGGCTGAAAAAGTCTTTCCATATGGGGCTCTGTGGCGCAACGGTAGTGCGTCTGACTCCAGATCACAAGGTTGCGTGTTCAAATCACGTCAGGGTCAAGTGTTTTGAAGAGGTTCAGTGCTAATGAAAATAAATAATACTTGACATTTGACACTGATCAATCCATGTGATCCAGTGGCTGAACTTGCCTTTCCATATTGGGCTCTGTGGCGCAACGGTAGCGCATCTGACTCCAGATCAGAAGGTTGCGTGTTCAAATCACGTCAGTGTCAAAGGTTTTGAAGAGGTTCATTGCTAATGAAATTAAGTAATACTTGACATTTGACACTGATCTATCCATGGGATCCAGTGGCTGAAAAATACTTTAGATATGGGGCTCTGTGGCGCAACTGTAGCGCGTCTGACTCCAGATCAGAAGGTTGCGTGTTCAAATCACGTCAGGGTCAAATGTTTTGAAGAGGTTTATTGCTAATGAAAATAAATAATACTTGACATTTGACCCTGATCTATCCATGGGATCCAGTGGCTGAAAAAGGCTTTCGAAATGGGGCTCTGTGGCGCAACGGTAGCGCGTCTGACTCCAGATCAGAAGGTTGCGTATTCAAATCACGTCAGGGTCAAGTGTTTTGAAGAGGTTCATTGCTACTGAAAATAAGTAATACTTGACATTTGACACTGATCTATCCATGGGATCCAGTGGCTGAAAATACTTTGCATTGGGGCTCTGTGGCGCAACGGTAGCGCGTCTGACTCCAGATCAGAAGGTTGCGTGTTCAAATCACGTCAGGGTCAACGTTTTTGAAGAGGTTCATTGCTAATGAAAAGAAATAATACTTGACATTTGACACTGATCTATCCATGGGATCCAGTGGCTGAAAAAGTATTTCCATATGGGGCTCTGTGGCGCAACGGTAGCGCGTCTGACTCCAGATCAGAAGGTTGCGTGTTCAAATCACGTCAGGGTAAATTTTTATTCTTTTTATCCACTATTTCTCCCCATTTCTCTATTTTTCTCCCATCCCAATTTCGTATTATCCAATTCTTCCCTCCCCTGTCTTGAACGTTGCTAGATTATGCCTCCCACTGGTCAGTTGTAGTGAGGACAGAAGCCTTGCATCACGTGTCCCCTCCGGTACACGAGGAGGCAGCCTGTCGCATCTTTTCCCTGCAGCAGCTCGAACTCTCAGTGGCGAGGAGTAACGTGTGGGAGGCTCATGCTGCCCCCGCTACTTCCTGCTTCCGCCACAATAGCGTCACCAAACCGACCAGTGGTTGAAAAAGGCTTTTGATATGGGGCTCTGTGGCGCAACGGTAGCGCGTCTGACTCCAGATCAGAACGTTGTGTGTTCAAATCACGTCAGGGTCAAAGGTTTTGAAGAGGTTCCTTGCTAATGAAAATAAATAATACTTGACATTTGACACTGATCAATCCATGGGATCCAGTGGCTGAACTAGACTTTTGATATGGGGCTCTGTGCACAACGGTAGCACGTCTGACTCCAGATCAGAAGCTTGCGTGTTCAAATCACGTCAGGGTCAAGTGTTTTGAAAAGGTTCATTGCTAATGAAAATAATTAATACTTGACATTTGACACTGATCAATCCATGTGATCCAGTGGCTGAACTTGTCTTTCCATATTGGGCTCTGTGGTGCAACGGTAGCGCGTCTGACTCCAGATCAGAAGCTTGCGTGTTCAAATCACGTCAGGGTCAAAGGTTTTGAAGAGGTTCATTGCTAATGAAAATAAGTAATACTTGACATTTGACACTGATCTATCCATGGGATCCAGTGGCTGAAAAATACTTTTGATATGGGGCTCTTTGGCGCAACGGTAGCGTGTCTGACTCCAGATCAGAAGGTTGCGTGTTCAAATCACGTCAGGGTCAAGTGTTTTGAAGAGGTTCATTGCTACTGATAATAAGTAATACTTGACATTTGACACTGATCTATCCATGGGATCCCGTGGCTGAAAATGCTTTGGATTGGGGCTCTGTGGCGCAACGGTAGCGCGTCTGACTCCAGATCAGAAGGTTGCGTGTTCAAATCACGTCAGGGTCAAGGGTTTTGAAGAGGTTCATTGCTAATGAAAATAAGTAATACTTGACATTTGACACTGATCAATCCATGTGATCCAGTGGCTGAACTTCACTTTCCATATTGGGCTCTGTGGCGCAACGGTAGCGCGTCTGACTCCAGATCAGAAGGTTGCGTGTTCAAATCACGTCAGGGTCAAAGGTTTTGAAGAGGTTCATTGCTAATGAAAATAAGTAATACTTGACATTTGACACTGATCTATCCATGGGATCCAGTGGCTGAAAAAGTCTTTCGATATGGGGCTCTGTGGCGCAACGGTAGTGCGTCTGACTCCAGATCAGAAGGTTGCGTGTTCAAATCACGTCAAGGTCAAGTGTTTTGAAGAGGTTCATTGCTAATGAAAATAAATAATACTTGACATTTGACACTGATCTATCCATGGGATCCAGTGGCTGAAAAAGACTTTCCATATGGGGCTCTGTGGCGCAACGGTAGCGTGTCTGACTCCAGATCAGAAGGTTGCGTGTTCAAATCACGTCAGGGTAAATTTTTATTCTTTTTATCCACTATTTCTCCCCATTTCTCTATTTTTCTCCCATCCCAATTTCGTATTATCCAATTCTTCCCTCCCCTGTCTTGAACGTTGCTAGATTATGCCTCCCACTGGTCAGTTGTAGTGAGGACAGAAGCCTTGCATCACGTGTCCCCTCCGGTACACGAGGAGGCAGCCTGTCGCATCTTTTCCCTGCAGCAGCTCGAACTCTCAGTGGCGAGGAGTAACGCGTGGGAGGCTCATGCTGCCCCCGCTACTTCCTGCTTCCGCCACAATAGCGTCACCAAACCGACCAGTGGTTGAAAAAGGCTTTTGATATGGGGCTCTGTGGCGCAACGGTAGCGCGTCTGACTCCAGATCAGAAGGTTTTGTGTTCAAATCACGTCAGGGTCAAAGGTTTTGAAGAGGTTCCTTGCTAATGAAAATAAATAATACTTGACATTTGACACTGATCAATCCATGGGATCCAGTGGCTGAACTAGACTTTTGATATGGGGCTCTGTGCACAACGGTAGCACGTCTGACTCCAGATCAGAAGGTTGCGTGTTCAAATCACGTCAGGGTCAAAGGTTTTGAAGAGGTTCATTGCTAATGAAAATAAGTAATACTTGACATTTGACACTGATCTATCCATGGGATCCAGTGGCTGAAAAAAACTTTTGATATGGGGCTCTTTGGCGCAACGGTAGCGTGTCTGACTCCAGATCAGAAGGTTGCATGTTCAAATCACGTCAGGGTCAAGTGTTTTGAAGAGGTTCATTGCTACTGATAATAATTAATACTTGACATTTGACACTGATCTATCCATGGGATCCCGTGGCTGAAATTGCTTTGGATTGGGGCTCTGTGGCGCAACGGTAGCGCGTCTGACTCCAGATCAGAAGGTTGTGTGTTCAAATCACGTCAGGGTCAATGTTTTTGAAGAGGTTCATTGCTAATGAAAAGAAATAGTACTTGACATTTGACACTGATCTCTCCATGGGATCCAGTGGCTGAAAAATACTTTACATATGGGGCTCTGTGGCGCAACGGTAGCGCGTCTGACTCCAGATCAGAAGGTTGCGTGTTCAAATCACGTCAGGGTCAATGGTTTTGACGAGGTTCATTGCTAATGAAAATTAATAATACTTGACATTTGACACTGATCTATCCATGGGATCCAGTGGCTGAAAAAGTCTTTACATATGGGGCTCTGTGGTGCAACGGTAGTGCGTCTGACTCCAGATCAGAAGGTTGCATGTTCAAATCACGTCAGGGTCAAGTGTTTTGAAGAGGTTCAGTGCTAATGAAAATAAATAATACTTGACATTTGACACTGATCAATCCATGTGATCCAGTGGCTGAACTTGCCTTTTGCTTATTGGGCTCTGTGGCGCAACGGTAGCGCGTCTGACTCCAGATCAGAAGGTTGCGTGTTCAAATCACGTCAGGGTCAAAGGTTTTGAAGAGGTTCATTGCTAATGAAATTAAGTAATACTTGACATTTGACACTGATCTATCCATGGGATCCAGTGGCTGAAAAAGACTTTAGATATGGGGCTCTGTGGCGCAACGGTAGCGCATCTGACTCCAGATCAGAAGGTTGCGTGTTCAAATCACGTCAGGGTCAAGTGTTTTGAAGAGGTTCATTGCTAATGAAAATAAATAATACTTGACATTTGACACTGATCAATCCATGTGATCCAGTGGCTGAACTTGCCTTTCCATATTGGGCTCTGTGGCGCAACGGTAGCGCATCTGACTCCAGATCAGAAGGTTGCGTGTTCAAATCACGTCAGTGTCAAAGGTTTTGAAGAGGTTCATTGCTAATGAAATTAAGTAATACTTGACATTTGACACTGATCTATCCATGGGATCCAGTGGCTGAAAAATACTTTAGATATGGGGCTCTGTGGCGCAACTGTAGCGCGTCTGACTCCAGATCAGAAGGTTGCGTGTTCAAATCACGTCAGGGTCAAATGTTTTGAAGAGGTTTATTGCTAATGAAAATAAATAATACTTGACATTTGACCCTGATCTATCCATGGGATCCAGTGGCTGAAAAAGGCTTTCGAAATGGGGCTCTGTGGCGCAACGGTAGCGCGTCTGACTCCAGATCAGAAGGTTGCGTATTCAAATCACGTCAGGGTCAAGTGTTTTGAAGAGGTTCATTGCTACTGAAAATAAGTAATACTTGACATTTGACACTGATCTATCCATGGGATCCAGTGGCTGAAAATACTTTGCATTGGGGCTCTGTGGCGCAACGGTAGCGCGTCTGACTCCAGATCAGAAGGTTGCGTGTTCAAATCACGTCAGGGTCAACGTTTTTGAAGAGGTTCATTGCTAATGAAAAGAAATAATACTTGACATTTGACACTGATCTATCCATGGGATCCAGTGGCTGAAAAAGTATTTCCATATGGGGCTCTGTGGCGCAACGGTAGCGTGTCTGACTCCAGATCAGAAGGTTGCGTGTTCAAATCACGTCAGGGTAAATTTTTATTCTTTTTATCCACTATTTCTCCCCATTTCTCTATTTTTCTCCCATCCCAATTTCGTATTATCCAATTCTTCCCTCCCCTGTCTTGAACGTTGCTAGATTATGCCTCCCACTGGTCAGTTGTAGTGAGGACAGAAGCCTTGCATCACGTGTCCCCTCCGGTACACGAGGAGGCAGCCTGTCGCATCTTTTCCCTGCAGCAGCTCGAACTCTCAGTGGCGAGGAGTAACGTGTGGGAGGCTCATGCTGCCCCCGCTACTTCCTGCTTCCGCCACAATAGCGTCACCAAACCGACCAGTGGTTGAAAAAGGCTTTTGATATGGGGCTCTGTGGCGCAACGGTAGCGCGTCTGACTCCAGATCAGAACGTTGTGTGTTCAAATCACGTCAGGGTCAAAGGTTTTGAAGAGGTTCCTTGCTAATGAAAATAAATAATACTTGACATTTGACACTGATCAATCCATGGGATCCAGTGGCTGAACTAGACTTTTGATATGGGGCTCTGTGCACAACGGTAGCACGTCTGACTCCAGATCAGAAGCTTGCGTGTTCAAATCACGTCAGGGTCAAGTGTTTTGAAAAGGTTCATTGCTAATGAAAATAATTAATACTTGACATTTGACACTGATCAATCCATGTGATCCAGTGGCTGAACTTGTCTTTCCATATTGGGCTCTGTGGTGCAACGGTAGCGCGTCTGACTCCAGATCAGAAGCTTGCGTGTTCAAATCACGTCAGGGTCAAAGGTTTTGAAGAGGTTCATTGCTAATGAAAATAAGTAATACTTGACATTTGACACTGATCTATCCATGGGATCCAGTGGCTGAAAAATACTTTTGATATGGGGCTCTTTGGCGCAACGGTAGCGTGTCTGACTCCAGATCAGAAGGTTGCGTGTTCAAATCACGTCAGGGTCAAGTGTTTTGAAGAGGTTCATTGCTACTGATAATAAGTAATACTTGACATTTGACACTGATCTATCCATGGGATCCCGTGGCTGAAAATGCTTTGGATTGGGGCTCTGTGGCGCAACGGTAGCGCGTCTGACTCCAGATCAGAAGGTTGCGTGTTCAAATCACGTCAGGGTCAAGGGTTTTGAAGAGGTTCATTGCTAATGAAAATAAGTAATACTTGACATTTGACACTGATCAATCCATGTGATCCAGTGGCTGAACTTCACTTTCCATATTGGGCTCTGTGGCGCAACGGTAGCGCGTCTGACTCCAGATCAGAAGGTTGCGTGTTCAAATCACGTCAGGGTCAAAGGTTTTGAAGAGGTTCATTGCTAATGAAAATAAGTAATACTTGACATTTGACACTGATCTATCCATGGGATCCAGTGGCTGAAAAAGTCTTTCGATATGGGGCTCTGTGGCGCAACGGTAGTGCGTCTGACTCCAGATCAGAAGGTTGCGTGTTCAAATCACGTCAAGGTCAAGTGTTTTGAAGAGGTTCATTGCTAATGAAAATAAATAATACTTGACATTTGACACTGATCTATCCATGGGATCCAGTGGCTGAAAAAGACTTTCCATATGGGGCTCTGTGGCGCAACGGTAGCGTGTCTGACTCCAGATCAGAAGGTTGCGTGTTCAAATCACGTCAGGGTAAATTTTTATTCTTTTTATCCACTATTTCTCCCCATTTCTCTATTTTTCTCCCATCCCAATTTCGTATTATCCAATTCTTCCCTCCCCTGTCTTGAACGTTGCTAGATTATGCCTCCCACTGGTCAGTTGTAGTGAGGACAGAAGCCTTGCATCACGTGTCCCCTCCGGTACACGAGGAGGCAGCCTGTCGCATCTTTTCCCTGCAGCAGCTCGAACTCTCAGTGGCGAGGAGTAACGCGTGGGAGGCTCATGCTGCCCCCGCTACTTCCTGCTTCCGCCACAATAGCGTCACCAAACCGACCAGTGGTTGAAAAAGGCTTTTGATATGGGGCTCTGTGGCGCAACGGTAGCGCGTCTGACTCCAGATCAGAAGGTTTTGTGTTCAAATCACGTCAGGGTCAAAGGTTTTGAAGAGGTTCCTTGCTAATGAAAATAAATAATACTTGACATTTGACACTGATCAATCCATGGGATCCAGTGGCTGAACTAGACTTTTGATATGGGGCTCTGTGCACAACGGTAGCACGTCTGACTCCAGATCAGAAGGTTGCGTGTTCAAATCACGTCAGGGTCAAAGGTTTTGAAGAGGTTCATTGCTAATGAAAATAAGTAATACTTGACATTTGACACTGATCTATCCATGGGATCCAGTGGCTGAAAAAAACTTTTGATATGGGGCTCTTTGGCGCAACGGTAGCGTGTCTGACTCCAGATCAGAAGGTTGCATGTTCAAATCACGTCAGGGTCAAGTGTTTTGAAGAGGTTCATTGCTAATGAAAAGAAATAGTACTTGACATTTGACACTGATCTCTCCATGGGATCCAGTGGC
>NC_140170.1:62875434-62880434 GCF_963971535.1 Notolepis coatsorum
TGCGTGTTCAAATCACGTCAGGGTCAATTTTTATTCTTTTTATCCACTATTTCTCCCCATTTCTCTATTTTTCTCCCATCCCAATTTCGTATTATCCAATTCTTCCCTCCCCTGTCTTGAACGTTGCTAGATTATGCCTCCCACTGGTCAGTTGTAGTGAGGACAGAAGCCTTGCATCACGTGTCCCCTCCGGTACACGAGGAGGCAGCCTGTCGCATCTTTTCCCTGCAGCAGCTCGAACTCTCAGTGGCGAGGAGTAACGTGTGGGAGGCTCATGCTGCCCCCGCTACTTCCTGCTTCCGCCACAATAGCGTCACCAAACCGACCAGTGGTTGAAAAAGGCTTTTGATATGGGGCTCTGTGGCGCAACGGTAGCGCGTCTGACTCCAGATCAGAACGTTGTGTGTTCAAATCACGTCAGGGTCAAAGGTTTTGAAGAGGTTCCTTGCTAATGAAAATAAATAATACTTGACATTTGACACTGATCAATCCATGGGATCCAGTGGCTGAACTAGACTTTTGATATGGGGCTCTGTGCACAACGGTAGCACGTCTGACTCCAGATCAGAAGCTTGCGTGTTCAAATCACGTCAGGGTCAAGTGTTTTGAAGAGGTTCATTGCTAATGAAAAGAAATAGTACTTGACATTTGACACTGATCTCTCCATGGGATCCAGTGGCTGAAAAATACTTTCCATATGGGGCTCTGTGGCGCAACGGTAGCGCGTCTGACTCCAGATCAGAAGGTTGCGTGTTCAAATCACGTCAGGGTCAATGGTTTTGACGAGGTTCATTGCTAATGAAAATTAATAATACTTGACATTTGACACTGATCTCTCCATGGGATCCAGTGGCTGAAAAATACTTTCCATATGGGGCTCTGTGGCGCAACGGTAGCGCGTCTGACTCCAGATCAGAAGGTTGCGTGTTCAAATCACGTCAGGGTCAATGGTTTTGACGAGGTTCATTGCTAATGAAAATTAATAATACTTGACATTTGACACTGATCTATCCATGGGATCCAGTGGCTGAAAAAGTCTTTCCATATGGGGCTCTGTGGCGCAACGGTAGTGCGTCTGACTCCAGATCAGAAGGTTGCGTGTTCAAATCACGTCAGGGTCAAGTGTTTTGAAGAGGTTCAGTGCTAATGAAAATAAATAATACTTGACATTTGACACTGATCAATCCATGTGATCCAGTGGCTGAACTTGCCTTTCCATATTGGGCTCTGTGGCGCAACGGTAGCGCGTCTGACTCCAGATCAGAAGGTTGCGTGTTCAAATCACGTCAGGGTCAAAGGTTTTGAAGAGGTTCATTGCTAATGAAATTAAGTAATACTTGACATTTGACACTGATCTATCCATGGGATCCAGTGGCTGAAAAAGACTTTAGATATGGGGCTCTGTGGCGCAACGGTAGCGCGTCTGACTCCAGATCAGAAGGTTGCGTGTTCAAATCATGTCAGGGTCAAGTGTTTTGAAGAGGTTCATTGCTACTGAAAATAAGTAATACTTGACATTTGACACTGATCTATCCATGGGATCCCGTGGCTGAAAATGCTTTGGATTGGGGCTCTGTGGCGCAACGGTAGCGCGTCTGACTCCAGATCAGAAGGTTGCGTGTTCAAATCACGTCAGGGTCAATGTTTTTGAAGAGGTTCATTGCTAATGAAAAGAAATAATACTTGACATTTGACACTGATCTCTCCATGGGATCCAGTGGCTGAAAAATACTTTCCATATAGGGGTTTGTGGCGCAACGGTAGCGCGTCTGACTCCAGATCAGAAGGTTGCGTGTTCAAATCACGTCAGGGTCAAGGGTTTTGAAGAGGTTCATTGCTAATGAAAATAAGTAATACTTGACATTTGACACTGATCAATCCATGTGATCCAGTGGCTGAACTTCACTTTCCATATTGGGCTCTGTGGCGCATCGGTAGCGCGTCTGACTCCAGATCAGAAGGTTGCGTGTTCAAATCACGTCAGGGTCAAAGGTTTTGAAGAGGTTCATTGCTAATGAAAATAAGTAATACTTGACATTTGACACTGATCTATCCATGGGATCCAGTGGCTGAAAAAGTATTTCGATATGGGTATCTGTGGCGCAACGGTAGTGCGTCTGACTCCAGATCAGAAGGTTGCGTGTTCAAATCACGTCAAGGTCAAGTGTTTTGAAGAGGTTCATTGCTAATGAAAATAAATAATACTTGACATTTGACACTGATCTATCCATGGGATCCAGTGGCTGAAAAAGACTTTCCATATGGGGCTCTGTGGCGCAACGGTAGCGTGTCTGACTCCAGATCAGAAGGTTGCGTGTTCAAATCACGTCAGGGTAAATTTTTATTCTTTTTATCCACTATTTCTCCCCATTTCTCTATTTTTCTCCCATCCCAATTTCGTATTATCCAATTCTTCCCTCCCCTGTCTTGAACGTTGCTAGATTATGCCTCCCACTGGTCAGTTGTAGTGAGGACAGAAGCCTTGCATCACGTGTCCCCTCCGGTACACGAGGAGGCAGCCTGTCGCATCTTTTCCCTGCAGCAGCTCGAACTCTCAGTGGCGAGGAGTAACGCGTGGGAGGCTCATGCTGCCCCCGCTACTTCCTGCTTCCGCCACAATAGCGTCACCAAACCGACCAGTGGTTGAAAAAGGCTTTTGATATGGGGCTCTGTGGCGCAACGGTAGCGCGTCTGACTCCAGATCAGAAGGTTTTGTGTTCAAATCACGTCAGGGTCAAAGGTTTTGAAGAGGTTCCTTGCTAATGAAAATAAATAATACTTGACATTTGACACTGATCAATCCATGGGATCCAGTGGCTGAACTAGACTTTTGATATGGGGCTCTGTGCACAACGGTAGCACGTCTGACTCCAGATCAGAAGGTTGCGTGTTCAAATCACGTCAGGGTCAAAGGTTTTGAAGAGGTTCATTGCTAATGAAAATAAGTAATACTTGACATTTGACACTGATCTATCCATGGGATCCAGTGGCTGAAAAAAACTTTTGATATGGGGCTCTTTGGCGCAACGGTAGCGTGTCTGACTCCAGATCAGAAGGTTGCGTGTTCAAATCACGTCAGGGTCAAGTGTTTTGAAGAGGTTCATTGCTACTGATAATAATTAATACTTGACATTTGACACTGATCTATCCATGGGATCCCGTGGCTGAAAATGCTTTGGATTGGGGCTCTGTGGCGCAACGGTAGCGCGTCTGACTCCAGATCAGAAGGTTGCGTGTTCAAATCACGTCAGGGTCAATGTTTTTGAAGAGGTTCATTGCTAATGAAAAGAAATAGTACTTGACATTTGACACTGATCTCTCCATGGGATCCAGTGGCTGAAAAATACTTTCGATATGGGGCTCTGTGGCGCAACGGTAGCGCGTCTGACTCCAGATCAGAAGGTTGCGTGTTCAAATCACGTCAGGGTCAATGGTTTTGACGAGGTTCATTGCTAATGAAAATTAATAATACTTGACATTTGACACTGATCTATCCATGGGATCCAGTGGCTGAAAAAGTCTTTCCATATGGGGCTCTGTGGTGCAACGGTAGTGCGTCTGACTCCAGATCAGAAGGTTGCATGTTCAAATCACGTCAGGGTCAAGTGTTTTGAAGAGGTTCAGTGCTAATGAAAATAAATAATACTTGACATTTGACACTGATCAATCCATGTGATCCAGTGGCTGAACTTGCCTTTTGCTTATTGGGCTCTGTGGCGCAACGGTAGCGCGTCTGACTCCAGATCAGAAGGTTGCGTGTTCAAATCACGTCAGGGTCAAAGGTTTTGAAGAGGTTCATTGCTACTGAAAATAAGTAATACTTGACATTTGACACTGATCTATCCATGGGATCCAGTGGCTGAAAAAGACTTTAGATATGGGGCTCTGTGGCGCAACGGTAGCACGTCTGACTCCAGATCAGAAGGTTGCGTGTTCAAATCACGTCAGGGTCAAGTGTTTTGAAGAGGTTCATTGCTACTGAAAATAAGTAATACTTGACATTTGACACTGATCTATCCATGGGATCCCGTGGCTGAAAATGCTTTGGATTGGGGCTCTGTGGCGCAACGGTAGCGCGTCTGACTCCAGATCAGAACGTTGTGTGTTCAAATCACGTCAGGGTCAAAGGTTTTGAAGAGGTTCCTTGCTAATGAAAATAAATAATACTTGACATTTGACACTGATCAATCCATGGGATCCAGTGGCTGAACTAGACTTTTGATATGGGGCTCTGTGCACAACGGTAGCACGTCTGACTCCAGATCAGAAGCTTGCGTGTTCAAATCACGTCAGGGTCAAGTGTTTTGAAAAGGTTCATTGCTAATGAAAATAATTAATACTTGACATTTGACACTGATCAATCCATGTGATCCAGTGGCTGAACTTGTCTTTCCATATTGGGCTCTGTGGTGCAACGGTAGCGCGTCTGACTCCAGATCAGAAGCTTGCGTGTTCAAATCACGTCAGGGTCAAAGGTTTTGAAGAGGTTCATTGCTAATGAAAATAAGTAATACTTGACATTTGACACTGATCTATCCATGGGATCCAGTGGCTGAAAAATACTTTTGATATGGGGCTCTTTGGCGCAACGGTAGCGTGTCTGACTCCAGATCAGAAGGTTGCGTGTTCAAATCACGTCAGGGTCAAGTGTTTTGAAGAGGTTCATTGCTACTGATAATAAGTAATACTTGACATTTGACACTGATCTATCCATGGGATCCCGTGGCTGAAAATGCTTTGGATTGGGGCTCTGTGGCGCAACGGTAGCGCGTCTGACTCCAGATCAGAAGGTTGCGTGTTCAAATCACGTCAGGGTCAAGGGTTTTGAAGAGGTTCATTGCTAATGAAAATAAGTAATACTTGACATTTGACACTGATCAATCCATGTGATCCAGTGGCTGAACTTCACTTTCCATATTGGGCTCTGTGGCGCAACGGTAGCGCGTCTGACTCCAGATCAGAAGGTTGCGTGTTCAAATCACGTCAGGGTCAAAGGTTTT